>NC_064809.1:37805491-38105491 GCF_023721935.1 Panthera uncia
CCTGGGGGAGGTGGGGATACACACACACACACACACACACACACACACACACCGGAGGGCAGGGCAGGAAGCTGCTGGCCCCTGGTGGATGGGGTGGGGATTGTGGTGTCAGGTGTGCACCTGAGGAAAAGCATGAACACTCAGGGCCCTGCTGAAAATGGAGAAAAAAAGATAAGAAATAGATGGGCTCAGAGACGAGGGAGCATGAGGCAAACTTCAGTTCCCCTGAGGCTGGACAGAGGAAGCATTCTGTGGTTCTGCTCCATGTGGAACAAGCTCAGCAGCTAGCACCGTGCAGGGTGAGGGAGGTGGACTTCACCTTGCCCCTTTAGCCTCACTGGGGAACAAGTGGACACGGGCCCCCCTACCTGCCAGGCCCCCATGGACACTCCTGCTGGGCCCCCAGTCTCTTCCTGGGCCCCCTTCTCACAGAGTGAGACCCCCAGAGTGGGACCCAAGAACTCACCTACAGTGGCTGCCAGGCCTGGGGCAAACCGGTCCTCACAGAACCTCCTCAGGAAAGATGTCTTCCCCACGGCTGAGTTGCCCACTAACACAATTTTGAAGAGCCGGTCTGGGATGGAGGGAGAGGCTTCCTCCTGTGGATGGCAGACAGTCTGGCCAACCGCCAGGATGGTCACCAGCCCCTCCCTCCTGCTACGACCTGTCCCTACAGTGTCCAGGTGAAGGTGGGGACCTGCCCCTGGACCAGCATGAGGGAGGGCACTCCAGCTTTGGATGCACATAGCTTTGGGCTCTGGGCACAGAGGCTCCTTCTAGCTTCAGTGGGAGGGAAGAGAGACACTCATTCAACCATGTGTTGTCTGCCTCCTGTGTTGCAGACCCCTGTGTTGTCCCTGAAGACACAGGGACAAGGAGGCAGGCCTGGTTTGCCGTGGAGGGAAGGAGGCAGGCGTGTAAACAAAAAATTATAAAACAAGCTGCTGAGTGCTCTAGGAGCACAGAGGAAGAGTCAAGGATCCACAGGGGAGGACACTTTCAGCTGGGGTTTAAAGAGGAGGCAGAGATGCTTCATGTGGGGGAAGGACAGGTGGGATGTTTGCTGGGGGTGGGGGGAGATAGAAAAAAGGAAGCGTGTCTATATCACAGGGGCAGAGACTGCCTGGGGTGGGCTAGGGAGCCTTGATTTCTGCCCTATCATTGCAAGCCTGGACTGAATGGAGGACGCTCTTGCCTCCCTGCATATCACTCTTCTGTCCATCTCATCAGCTTCTGTTTAGGACCCCGTCTGCCCTGGGGAACAGTCTCCACTCAGTAGGTTGGGAAATCCACAATGCCAGGCCACTGGACAGAGCTTTCCAGAGCCAAACAGTCACTGTACTCCTTCTCCTGTGCCCAGCAGCAGTAGGGAGATAGACTGGGAGCTGGCCTGCTCTTTAGTCTGGGATGCTAGAGCCCAGTGGGGAATGGACTTGCTCCAGGACTGCCAGGAGCAGCAGAGTAAGGAGCCGCCTTCTGGCACAAAGTCCTCTCGGCTGCATGATCCTCCCTTCCATTGAGCTGCTTGTGTGCTCGCCCAAATCCTGCCTCTGGGCCCAGCACCGCCTGCCCAAGCCAGGAGGCTCTTTTGAATCTATTTAGAAGCGGATTTGGGGGAATTAGCTCCTCTCATTGAGCAAATACTATAATGGAGTGACAGCAGATATTAGCAGAACTTGAGTCTCAGAGAAAAGCCATTAACAGCCTTTTGGGGAGAAATCAATTCCATGTAGTACTTAGGAGGGAATTCAAGGTCAATTACAGGAGTTTAAACTAAACCTTTAAAAAACCGCACACTCATAAACTATGCTCTCTGCCCTGTTTTCTTTATTCTTGTAATGCAGAAGGGCATCCAACCTGACGGTCTCTGCTCAGCCTCTCTGCCTCCAACTGTCATCTATTTGAGACTACAGCTCAGTGCAGCAGTCTGTGTATCCCTTAGGCACAGCGACAGGTGGGGAATGTGAGGCCTAGGGCAAGAGAAGGAGGTTCTGGCTGCAGATGCTGTGCTGGCCCTGCTCCAAGAAGAGCACATTTTTTTGTAGGCCAAAGAAGGTCAACATACTGATGGTCCAGCTCTAGGCAGGACCCAGTTGATGGGTGCAGGGAACTCCTAGTCATGTTTACTCATGTAACCTGTGTCCCCTCTGGGGGGCAGTCTGCAGTGAGGCAACCAGACTGGGGTGCCAGGGCTAGAGAAAGACCTGTTCTCATTCTCCTTCCTAGCACTTTTTTTTTTTAAATAAGCTTTAGGAAACTAAAGGTAATACATGCTAATTTTTAAAATTAGGAAAAACAAGGGCACCTGGTGGCTCAGTTGGTTAAGCGGCCAACTTCGGCTCAGGTCATGATCTCATGGTTTGTGAGTTCGAGGCCTGCGTCGGGCTCTGTGCTGACAGCTCAGAGCCTGGAGCCTGCTTCAGATTCTGTGTCTCCCCCTCTCTCTGCCATTCCCCAACTTGTGCTCTGTCTCTCTCTCTCTCTCTCTTAAAAATAAATAAACATTAAAAAAATAATAAAAAAATAAAATTAGGAAAAACAGAAAAGTAGAGAAGAAAATAATTACTCATAATCTACCCTACCACCCAGAAGTGGTCACTATTTGTATTTGGATGCATTTCTTCCAGGCTTTTTTCCATATAGATGAATGAATATATGTTTTACTTAAAGAGATTTGAGATATTGGGGGCGCCTGGGTGGCTCAGTCAGATAGGTGTCTGACTCTTGATTTTGGCTCAGGTCACAGTCTCATAGTTTGTGGGTTTGAGCCCTGCATCGGGCTCTGCACTGACAGTGTGGAGCTTGCTTGGGATTCTCTCTCTCTCCCTCTCTCTCTCTGCCCCTCCCCCACTCGTTCTCTCCTGCTCTCTCAAAATAAACAAACTTAATAAAATAAAATAAAAAGATTTGAGATATTATATACAATTTTATTCTACTTTCTCATATATTATTAAATTATAAATATTTTTCTGCATCACTAAAGTTTCTTGAAAATGTTATTTTTAGCAGTGCTACATAATCTATTGAGTTAATACACTTGAATTTATGTTTCTCTCATTGGACATTTTTTCAAGTGTTTACAAATATACATAACCATTGTTGAGTTAAGTCTTTTTCTGAATCTGGTTATTTCCTTAGGAAAGATTGCTAGGACTAGAAGTGCCAGTTTGTAGGATGTGGAATTTTTAAGTTCTTGATTCCTGTTATCAAACCACTTTCCAGAAAGGCTGTACCAATTTATTCCTTAGCAGACTTGCATGGGAGGGCCTGCCTCACAGCGCTCTTCTAAAGACCAGAGCCTCCACCGAAGCTGCTATTGCCTCCTCGTACAGCTTATTTCCCCATTGCTGTAGTTTCTGTCCTGGGCTAACTATTGGCACACCTGGGGCAGCCAGCACTGACAGGAGAGCACATGGTGAGAAGCCTGGGCGCATGTCCCTGTGGGGTTAGACCAGGCCCCACTCTTCTGGGCTTCTGTGTCCCTCTCTGCCACATGGGAGAAGCCATTTCTGATGCACCCCATCAGACAACTGTGGGGATCACATGGCCCAGCACACATGGATGCTTAGTTTTTCCCTTTATCTGGTCTCCTACTGACCTCTTAACACTTTTATATTGGGGGGTATATCTTGGGACATTTAAAACCCCTATGTGCCCCCTGCCTGCAAGTGTAGGTCTGTGATGAAGGGTACATGGAAGGGCATGTAGGAAGGAGGAGCTCCTACCCACCACTGGTGCCATCCAGTTCTCAGTTTCCCCTGGCGTAGGGCCCTTCAGAGAAAGGATATGTAGGCATGAATGTTAAGCCAGGCCCAAGAATGACAATGATGCCGACAGGTCCCTGCAGTGGTCAGAAAGGTTTCCTGTCATACATGCTAACACAGCCATTTGAAAATGCTCCAGTGGTAAGGGCTCAGGTCTAAAGGGCTGCCCCAGTGGACAGGGGGGAGACTCTTTCACACTGTCATGAACATTTCTATAGCCTTTTAGAGGGTCAAGTGGGAGGTAAAAGGGCTTGAGGAGTCTATTCATGGGCCTGGATCACCAACAAGGTGAGGAACATCATCACCGTGAACCAGAGGAAGATGGTTAATATGGCCTACTTCTCCCACAGGATTTAGCAGGAATACCTGGTAGGGAGTGCAGGAGGGATGTGGGAACAGAGGGTCACCCCAAAGGGAGGCATGGGCAGGGCATTTGGGAATGAAAACATGATTAGCTGATCAGGAACTGAGAGAAAAATGATGGTACACAAACTTTGCAGAGCAATGATTGGCCCTGTTGGGAACAGTCACAGAATGTGAGAGAGGATGTGTAATTTCAAAAGTATGTGATAATTTTATGCTAAGAGCCAAGCAGATTGTTTGTCTAAAGTAGCTACTCAGTAAATGCTTCTGAATCTGAATCAGAAATGAGAACATAGGGAGTGGGGAAAACAACAGAAGTTATAGAGTATTTACCAGGACCCCTGAGTCTCCCCAGTGACACTCAGTTCAGCAGGGCAAGCTGGTATCAGAAGGACACAAATATGATGATTCATAAAACTAGCTGCACCTGACTTCCCAAGCTGAACCTGACTTTTCACGCTGCTTTTGCGGCTCTTGGGCTCAAATGCAAATGGCAGGTATAGAGGTGACAAGTGACATCTATGGACCAATATAGGATGTGCCCTTACCTTAGACAGGTCTTCTTTTCCAATAGGTTGCCCTCGAGGAGATGTAGGCATGTGTTCCAAAGGTCTGGCCTGTTGGCTTTGTCTTTCCGCCCTCTGTTGGGAGACCTTTTCCTCTTCTGGGCATTTGCTCAGTGGCTGCTCAAAGCCACCATCCAGGAGTTGGGGCAAGGGGTCTTCTTCAATAGAGATGATTCTGCGGAATGCCCGGGTGAGCGGACCCCCAGGTCCTGGCTCCTCTTCTGGAAGGGGATATCCACTCAGGCCCAGGGAGCTTCTCCTCCTCGAGAAGCCAAATACATCTTCTTCCTCCTCTGACTGGCTATTTTTGGATAGGGAAGGAAGAGAAATGGGGAGAATAGCACAAAATATATCAATATGGAAACCGGAGAGATGTCTCATAGCTCTTTGACAAACAAGATGTCTTGAAAGCTCTGTGACAAACAAGTAACTGAAGAGCATCACGTCTTGAGGGCAGAGAGCTCCAGGAAAGGAAAAAACAAGACCCTGCATTCTCTGGCTCATTCACCCAACACACTTATGGAAGTGCTTAGTGAATATAAAATTGACAAAGTGGTGGTGGTGATGATGAAGGTGATGGTGATGATGAAGGTGGTAGTGATGATGATGATGAAGGTGGTGGTGAGGATGGTGGTGTTGAAGATGATGAAGGTGGTGTGATGATGATGAAGGTAGTGGTGATAATGATGAAAGTGGTGGTGATGATGGTAGTGATGAAGATGATGAAGGCATTGGTGATGATTATGATGATGTTGATGGTGTGATGATGAAGGCTGTGGTGATGATGATGATAAAGATGGTGGTGATGTTGATGATGATGGCAATCATGAAGGTGGTGGTGATGGTAGTGGTGATGAAGATGATGAAGGTGGTGGTGATGATGATTACCACCAGATATTTAGCTAGTGACATAGTCACACACAGGTGGACATGTCCTCCTGGAATGCTCAGCAGAGTGGGGAGTGGAAGCAGTAATGGCACAACTAAATATACTTCGACAAGCTGTGGGAAGTGCTTAAAAGGTGGAGTGAGGGTGTGAGGAAAGGAGACAGGGGCACCTGGATGGCTTAGTCGGTGGAGCGTTTGACTTCGGCTCAGGTCATGATCTCATGGTTTGTGAGTTCAAGCCCCACATTGGAGTTCACTGCTGTCCGTGGAAAGCCCACTTCAGATCCTCTGTCTCCCTCTCTTTGCCCTTCCCCAACTTGTGCTCTCTCAAAAATAAATAAAACATTTTAAAAAAGATCTGGAAATAAAGTATCCACAATTAACAATCAGGTGGCCTTGGCTGTGGTCCCATACCAGCCCTTACTGACTATGCCACTAGGTAAGACACTTCCACCCTTCCAAATCTCAGTTTCCTCAGCATAAAATGTGGCTCATCTCCCCTGCCTATCTCACAGATAAGACAATGCATAAAAGTAGACATGTTCACAAAACAGCCCTCGGCAATGTGAGTGAGGGGTACTGCTGCTCTGGGAGGAGCCCCCACCACAGGATGGACGTCCACTGGCTCCAAAGAAGCTGCCCACTTGGGGATGGGCTTGGGGTTGGAAGCAAGCCAGACAGGGCACCTCTACCTGCTTTTTCTACCTTTCTTTTTCTCTTTCAGTGTCCCTGGAAGTCAGAGTGAAGAGTAAGTGGCCTCAGAGGCCTACGTGCATTTTGCTCCCAGAAGTATCTGAGCATCAAGAATAAGGAAAAGCAGCAGGAAGTGAAAGGAGGGAACTGGTCAACCAGATGTAGAACGAAAGCACAGGCTGTATTTTCAGAAGGTTTTGACAGCAAAGGCCTCACAGACCCTTCCTGGCACAGGAGTTCGGGTCTCTGTGAACAATTAAAGCTGGGAAGTGTTTTAAATGGAAGTTTGACAGGGAGAATTTTGAGTCCAAAACTGAAACACACATGCACGTCCACACACATGCACACAAATATGCAATGATTAGAAAAGAAAACAGAATGTGAATGAGGTAAGGAAGTGACAGGGCCAATGGAGAAAGAAGGCAGGGGGGAAGGTCACAGAGTATGCAGAACAGTGAAGCTCCCTTCATTTCCCCCCTGTCTTTAGCTTATAATATTTATTATTCCTAAGGACCAGTAATAGGAAAGAAAAAGGAAAAACTGCATGTATCATTGTCCCAAAGTTAAGTACAACTCCAAAAGATAAATTAAGAGAGAAGGATTCCTCACAAAAATGGTGACTTAATTTGGTTCCCTTGATATAAAATAAAGAACTTTATAGCAATTCAGGGACTTTTCCAGTTATTTATATAATCATAGTTTTTAATAGAAGCTGACTGTCCTCTCTCCAACAAATTTCTTCTCTAGTCTATCAACCCTACTGACTGCTTATCCACTTTAGAACACAATTAGTATTCCCATTCACTTTCACTCTGCTTCCACTCAAGTATGTACATGTGTGCACATGTGAGCAAGTGTGCAAATACACATGCAGCATATTTTTTAAAGGCCTTGCACCCAGAAAAAAAAATGGCCACCACAACAGCCCTAAAATGAAGCATTTTTTTGAAAAAAGCTTTTGATTTGGGAAATTCTCGAGCACTATTGACACTCTGTAATACCCTTGGCTTAGCACGACTGTGTTCATTTTTGGTTTTGTCACCAAAGGCTATGTACCAGCAGCAGAGAGCAGTGGCCTCTGCCAAAGTCTGTATTGGAACTGATGGCGCACAATTTGTTATTTACTTGATTGCCTGTTTCCTTTACTCAACCATAAGCTCCATGAGAGCAAAGATAGGGTCTATTTTGCTCACCACTGTATACTTCACACATAGCATAATATCTTGCACATAGGAGGCACTCAATAATGGATTTTATGGCAGACTCATGTTTAACTTATTTTTGGATCTTCACAGAACTCAAAACAATGTCTGGTACAAAGTAAGCCATTGGTGAATGTTTGTTGAATGAATATATTCAATGCTGAGCTGGTGAAAAGCCAACTGTTATTGCAGAAACTTGGATCCCCAACTGTATCCCTCTCTGAGCTATTTAGAAAAGGAATTCAGGATGACTGGGTCCAAGCCTTGACTGATGAGCTCATCAACATCTCCAGAGTCACTTCCCCTTTTTGTATTGTGTATTTCATACTTGCTGTCCTCAGGGTCTCCTGGATAAGCAAATCTATTCACTTTTTCCCTGGCTTTGATACTTAGGGGTCTGGTTGCCTCTACCTTTATGTGGCCTTTATGTGGATGGAGCAACATGTCAAAAAAGAAGAGAGGGCAGAGGACTGGCTTGCCTCTTTCAATGGGCAATGAGCCACCCCTTTGGGGACTCCAACTCAATAATGTGCTGTCTAACAGCCACAAAAAATGTTATCTTTGAGGTAATTAAATATGAGTCATTGAAAGGAATCTGTCAAGCACAGGCCCTATTCCTGCTTATAAAGGAGTTCAACTATTGGAGACTCCATACCACACTTTAATTTCCCTTCAGAGCCCAAATAGTCATGTCCTTGAAAAACCAAGTGCATTCAGCCTACTCAACAGAGAGCACAGTATCTACAGCCACGCTTCATCTCTCCTGCTCGACCCCTCTCGTCCTCTCTCTCTTTCCTCCACTGATCTACGGCGTCTCTTCAGTTCCTTTCTGTAGACACACACCAGGGTGGGGCGGCCCCAGAAGACGATGTCCTGTCCTAGGGGCCTGTTGTGCATAGTCCTCCTCCCACTTGGATGTAGGGTAAGGAAGGAACACGTCCTCCAAGATTCAAGGGGAATGAGTGAAACTGATTCCAGGGTTCCTCACCCAGGGCCACTCCTTGAGAAACAACGGGCTCAGAGCCAGCTCTGGAGGAGTGCAAGACAAATGAACACATAATGAATGAAGAAATACAGGATAACTTACCTCCTAAGAATCCCTCTGCCATCCATATATTTGCCTATCACAGAGCCAGATCTCTGTTTCCAGTTTGCCTTGGAAGCAGCTGTGTTTGCCTTGGCTGCCTTATCTTCCTGCAGAAACACAGAATGCCCTCAGATCCATGCCTGCTGATATGTCCCAATATTTGAGCAGAAAGGGCTCAACTTTCCCACCTCACAGGTCAGGCTCTAAACAAATTTCTGAAGTAAGACACAATGTTCACATGCTCCCTGTTAACATTCACCCACTCTTTCCTTTTGTTATTGTCTCTTGCCAGGATCCCTCCATCACCCACCCCAAAATCTAAGGGAATGAATCTATACACAGTTTAGAGCCTGGGGTCCACCTTGTTACCCTTCACAGGAGTACTAACAGTTTGCAAGATGACAATAAGAAGAGATAATGTGGAATGCATAGGAAAATATTTACGTGTGGAAATGTCTGTGCATCTTTAAATCACACTCATCTGTGTGCCTCTAACTCTTTACTTCCAAAGCCCCAGGAATGAGAAAGGGACTGGCCCAGAGGATCGATTAGCCCAGCGCCCTTGTGGGGGAGGGGAGGAGTCGGGGCTTGCAACCCTGTTGGCAATTCTCCCCAGCAAATGTCTTCCAGAACATGAGGGGGAGTTAGATCACAAGGAAGAATCTCTCATCAACCATCTCCACGATTCCCAGTGACTCTTAATGAGAGAAGGAGGGGCTGCAGTGCTCCCAGGGTCCCTGAAGGTATGGCTATAATGATTCCAAATTAATCTTTAATTATTATTCAGCATGAACGTGATTTTATCCCTCTTTTTTCTATTCCCCGCTAGGGGTTGTTAATTCCATTCCCTTTTCAAAGCAAAATGAGTTTGGCAGGTGGAGGGACGTGAGGTCAAAGGATTAGGGGGACATTTGGTTGGAAGTTTCATAATAAATTCAGTGTTACTTCTAAAACAATTATAACCATTATCATCCTCAAACAAACATGTGTAGGCTTAAGCCTTGCTCGAATAGTACACAGAGGTAGGCGGTAGAGAAGTTTGCTGCCAGTGACAGAAAAGATACAGTGGTGTAACCAGGTCCCCCAGGGATTTGCAGTTATAAACCAGGTCGGACCTAATTCACTGCAAACCGGCTGCCTTGTGCTGACCACATTTAGGCCACTGTCCAGCTAAGGGCCCACAGCATATGACCCTCCTCTTTCCAAGAGTTTCTTTTCTTCCCTCAAAAGTATCTATAATATGGAAAAAAGGATAGGCATTCCCTTTCCTCATGTGATAGTTGGGGTCATGGTTCAAGGAAATTAATGACTTGCCCAGGGACACACGAGAAATTCATGGTGTGATAAATCCTGATCATTAGAACATTGCATCAATGAATTCTTCCCTCTTTTTCCTTCCTTTCAGAGCATCCAATGACTCCTATCTAAAGAGGAAGATGAGTAGGAGAACACGGAATCCTGGATTTTGTTTAACGTGACTCAAAATGATGACCTGTAAATAAATATGGTATTCTGTGCTATTAGGGAAAGTGTGTACTGTAGAGCTCAGGTCTGGAGGAGCAGGGTCCCCACAGGATAAAAAAGGGGTACTTAAAATCAGCTATGTTAATAGTCAAATGTACATTTTTAATTTGTTCCATGATTGTGGAAAAATGCAAATTTCATCAAATGATAAAAATTTTAATGAAGGAAAAAAAAAACTTGTGAGTGTTTTGGTTAAAAGTGATCATGACATTTCAACTGCACCCTCTCCTGGATGGAGCTACCATGTCCATGTCCGAGAAATCTGTGACCCTCCCAAGCATCGTAGTCTCTTCATGCCAAGAAGAAAGTGTGTTACTTCACGGAAAACTAACACACTGCTACTCAGAAGGCCCCCTCGAATTTTTCATTATTTTCAAAAAATCCATGCCATTTTCTGCTTCTACAGAAAGGATGAGCCAGACTGCAAGGACATTCTTGGGCCTGTCCCAGCATGGTCTCTGGCGGCCAGGGGACCCAAACCCCGTCGGGAAAGGGAACACAGGGCAATTACCTGAAAACAGATGTCCCGTTCATCCCGAAGGTGCTTGTTCCTTTCCCTGCAAACAGAAAAGGGGAATCTATTCAGACATGGTATTTGCAGTCGAGAAATCCAAGAGCAGCCACTTTGCCAGTGAGAGGAGTGCAGAGCAAGGCTTTATGTGGAAGGCCCAGGGAGCATGTGGAATCTCTTTCCTAAGGGCGGGGGGGTGATGGAGGGTAGTTTGTGTGTAAATCAGTTGGAGGCAGGGGTGGGGGGACATAGAATGACTGTGAAACCCACCGCCCTTCAGGATCATGCACTGGTCTGTCCTGCCACTAGGGGGAGCCTCCCCCAGAGGGTGACCAGCAGTTCCAACTGCACCTGTGAGCTTGCTATTGGGCGCGCTCTCTCTCTGAACCATTCATTTCATGCATGCATGCAGTACTCCCACAAATGTCCCCTGAGCACCCACTACATGCTAAGTGAAGTCCTAGCTCTCAAGGTTTACACAAATGGATAAAAGAAAAAGTTTCTGTCCTTGGGGAATTGGTGTCTTAGTGCAGGGTTCATTGCTCTCAAGAAAGATAAAGCAGGGACGTGGAATAAAGAGTGCCAGGGGTGCAGTGGTATTTCAGGGGGCCGGTCAGGGAGGGGCATCTGTGCAGAGGCTTGCAGGAGCAGAGGGGCACTATGCCGGCAGTTGAGGGAAGAGCAGCACAGGCAATGGAGACAGCAAAGGCTAAGCCTGGAGTCAGGCTCAAACAGGGGTGTGCAAGGAACACAGAGGAGGGCATCAGAGTGCTCAGAGGAGAGCCGCTAGGAAATGAAGTCAGAGGGGCACCCAGGTGGCTCAGTCGGTTGAGTGTCTGACTCTTAATCTCAGCTCAGGTCATGATCTCACAGTTTGTGGGTTCGAGCCCCACATCAGGGTCTGTAATGACAGTATAGAGCCTGCTTGAAATTCTCTCTCTCCCTCTCTCTCTGCCACTCCCCCCATCAAGATAAATACATAAACATTTTTTTAAAAAAGCAAATGAGGTCAGAGAAAGGTGACAAATGGAGACCTGCTCATTCATAGTCTTGTGGGCCATTGTAGGAACTTGGGATTTTACTCCAGATGAGATATGAAGCCGTGGGGGTTGGGGGAGTAGCAGAGGAGTGTCCTGATCTGACTCAAGTTTTCAAAGGAGCCCTACAGATGCTGTGCTAAGAATACATTGCTGGAGACAAGGGTGGCACCCTGAGAACTGGCCACTCTTTCAAGCAACATGGAGGTCCCTGGTTCCCCTTTCAGTGCAATTGAGGCAGAAGGAGCCTGACTGGAGGGTCAAGAATGTGAGGAAAGGAAGTGGAGATGGAATGCAAGTGTAAACAATTCTTTTGAAAGGTTTTGAAAGCCATTAAAGAAATGCAAAGTAGCTGGATGCGTAAGTGGTGACAGGAGCTACTGGGTAAGAAATGCTATAGGACATTGGTTGGTCTCCCCAAAAGAGAAACAACCAGCCATGGAGGAGAGACAATACCCGCTGGACCAGCCCTTGAGGAAGGTCTCATTCTAGTGCACATTTGGGAGAGCCAGGCACATGGGGCGTTCAACCACCACGACAGAGAAGGCGGGAGGTAGGCATGGATGGGCACAGGGGACATGCTCATGTGATGGTTCTGCCTGTCTCCATGATAGTAGCAAAGCCTGAGAATGGCAAAGGGAGAGTTTCCTTCCAGAAGGCCCCTCGCTCTACGCTGGCAGAGAGGTTAGCAGCCCTCCACCGGGGTGAGGACACGGGGGCCCCGGGAAGCCCCATCTCCATCAGGGAGTTCGCTGTGGTGTTTCCTGCTTTGTGCAGTCATCTCCAGGCAGAAGCTTTGGCAGTCAAAGAGATGCTACACCCTCTAAATAAATGTCCACCTTAATTCACACTGCTGCCCTGTCGTGATGGTCACTCATATATATATCATCTCACTCTCAAGAGAAGCCTGTGAGGCAGGCATGAGAAAACTTACATTCCATCTGGTTAAGTCAATTGCCCAAGGTCACACAAATAAGGGTAGTGCTGGGTCTTGACCCAGATCCGGCCCCCAAGTCCATATTCCCAACTGAGTCTCCTGAAATTGTTTCCTTTTGCTGCTACTTGCCCCTAGGAGGGCAGTCCCTTCCTCACACTGTCATGTCCCAGCCATTGCCATGATAGGGGCAGACCCCCATCCTCCCCCCCAGCTTCCAACTTGATATCCCTTGCCTTGGCATTATCTCTGTCCTTGATTCCCATTTCCCCACTGCTCTCTGTCACTACCCGATGATTTCACTGTGGAGGAAAAATCTGCCATGGGGGCCTTCCTCGCTACGGATGGACTTTGACCTGCTGCAGAATCTAAGCTTGTATGCATGCAATAGCACGGAAAGACTTTGGGCATGTAATTCTGCACAAATGCCAGTCTCCATCAAAAAGACCCATGCGTTTGTAGAGATCTGCCTTGTCATTCTCCTCTGCTCATTCGCTTTGAATCTGTCCTTTTCTTCTAAGTACAACAGAAAAAAGGGGGAAAAATCAAAATTTGTCCTTGTACACCCTGTTCTCTTCTTTTCACTAAAGCTTCTAAGATTCAAGACCTGCTCTCAAATGGATTAGAACTTGGTCATGTCAGAACCCCCTTCCATCTCCCCAGCCTTTGCAGTCCTGTTTGAATCATGTATTGAGGGAAGTAAATCTGAAATGCATTCAGTTCTGAGCACTTTTCAATTTGGTAGCATCACAGATGCCAGACACGGTGACCTCACCCTGCTTTCAAATAAAACAAAACAAGTCAGAGTGTACCTGATTTAAGACAACTGCACTCTAAAAACCAGAGCCTGGGGAGCCTGGGTGGCTCAGTTGGTTAAGCGGACGACTCTTGATTTTGGCTCAGGTCATGATCTCATGGTTTGTGAGTTCAAGCTCCACATTGGGCTCTGTGCGGACAGCGTGGAGCCTGCTTGGGATTCTTCTCTCGCTCTCTCTCTCTCTCTCCCTCCAGCACTCTATCTCTCTCAAAATAAATGAATAAGCTTAAACAAAAATAAAAAGCAGAACCCAAAGTGCTCGTGCCCCATCACCATTCCCAAGAGGTGTTTGGCAGACAGAAGGTACTGTAACTTGGAAACCTCACATGCAAAAGTGAAGATCCCATCTTTCTTTCCACACACAGGTTTTGTTTTGGGTTTGGTTTTGGCACATTCCAGACCAATGAGCTTTGAATTTACAGTAAGTTTTAGCAAGTGGAGGAAACTCTAAACTCCTTTGCTCTGTTTATGCTCTGTTTGTGACTCATTTGCTCATTCAACAGACATTAGGAGACTATGGCAGAATCAAGAGAATCAGCCAGATACAGATCTCAATTCTGACTCCCGAAGTGAGTGGCTGTGTCTCCTTTGGTAAATTGCTTCACTTCTCTGCTATCATTTTCCTTCTCTGTTAATTCCCCTATCAGGAACTGCCCTCCTTTCTTTAATTTTGTTGAAGATGAAAGGCATACCAGGGGCACCTTGGTGGCTCAGTTGGTTGAGCGTTTTGACTTCGGCTTAGATCATGATCTCAAGTTCATGGGTTTGAGCCCCACATGTGGAGCCTACTTGATTCTCTGTCTCCCTTTCTCTCTGCCTCTCCCCAGCTTGCACTCTCTCTCCCTCAAAAATAAACATCAATTTTTTTTTAAAGAGAAAGGGATACTATATCTTCCACTGGGTAGATGCTCAAGAAATTCAGTTCTGCTCCTACCTGAGCAAGTACCACATAAGGTGCTGTGGGAGATGCCACAAAGAATGAGGCAGAGCCTACCTGCAGATGTACAAACTGGAGAGGGATGTGGGCGTGTGTGTGAATGGACCAAACATAATATGCTGGGGATCAGGGGAATGAGGGCACTCTCTCAGCAGCTGTGATCATCCAGAATGTAGGCAGGGAAGACTTTCAGCCTGGCTCTCCCAACCCAAGGAATGTGGGATATGCTCTCAGAACACATCTGGTGCTGACACACCTCAGGAGATCCAGCTGTTTCAGAAGCCCCGACTTCTCACGCTGCAGACTCTCCGTCACACGGTACACTTCCCTGAAGAAGAGGCCAACACAGATTTATGAGCTTCTATAGCAGGGATTTAAGCCACCACGGTGTGAGGGGCTGTGTTGTAGTTGGATGTCCAGGGCACCCAGGACCAGCAGGCAGCACCCCACCCTGGGGTCAGAGGGATATGCCTCCCCTGTTGAGCACCTGCTGTGTGCAGGCGGTTACAGCTATGATCTCACTTCGTCATCACACACTCCCGATTTGGAAGGTGAGATTACCCCCATTTTATAGACACAGACAGAGAACCAGTAACTCTCCCCATGTCCCATAGACAATCCACGACTGAGTAGATTAGGACCCCTTACTCTCAAACCCATGAACAGGGCTTCATAATAATCACTTGGCCTTCCCAGGCTCCAGGTGACCCTGTCCTACCCAGAACCAATACTCTCCAGCCCAATCCTGCAAGTGAGAGCAGAACTTGTATTTTTCCTGTAGCTGGTTTCATTTGTTTCCAGGAGCTCCAGAAGAATCCTTTCCCCTTCCCCATCCTCCCCTATAAGTCTCCAATCTGTTCTTAGATCTCTGTAATTTCCTCTGTTGGTTATTCATTTCTTTAACTTAGGAGTTCTCATCTCTAGCCATAAAGCAGAGATCAAATGTATCAATTATAATCAGATACTTAGATCACAGTGTGAACACGTCAATCATGTCAATCACCCTTTGAGTAAGGGGAGGGAGGAGCTGAGAGGTAGTGGAGGTGTCTGGAGACCAACTCAGATGGTGAGGTAGGGACTGCCTGGTTTGTCTGCATCTCTAAATGCAACCCAGTGCCCAGCATGAAGGTGTCGTCAACAAAAAGCAGTAAGAAACAGGGGGCCCTGGGTGGCTCAGTTGGTTAAGCGTCCAACTCTTCGTTTCAGCTCAGGTCATGATCTCACAGTTCGTGGGTCCAAGCCCTACATCAGGCTCCGTACTGACAGCTTGGAGCCTGGAGCCTGCTTGGGATTCTCTGTCTCCCTCTCTCTCTGCCCCTCCCTCGCTTGTGCACTCTTCATGCTCTCTTTCTTTCAAAATAAGTACATAAACAACAACAACAACAAACGAATAGCGTAAGAAACAAAAGGAGAGAGGGCAGAGAGTGGGGGAGGAAAGAAGGAGGCAGGGATGGAGGCAGGAAGAGAGGAAGGGAGGGGTGAGTCGGGGAGGTATTCAACACCGCCCAGGGAAGAAAGAAAAAAAAGGAAAGCAGAATTGGGTGACACTGGAAAATATGCCTTGCTGAACTTCGCAACTTTGTCTCCATCCTTCCCTCTGGGCTCTGCACTGTGCTTTTAGAAATGTTTAAATCACCCCTAAGGTTACTGCAAAAGGCCCAAAGTTCCACATTTCCAAACCACAGCATAGTTGCTAGTGTAGGGAGCATCTTATAGTCTCACAAAATGCGTCCATTTCCATAGGCTGTCCAGACTACCCCGATTGTGCACACACCGGGCTGGGCGGGGACAGTCACCCCTTTGCTGCACCCTCAATGTCATTACTGAGCTGGCAAAAACAGCACCTGCTTGCTCGGTCTATAAGGCTTGAGCCCACCTCACAATAGATTCCTTAAAAGGTATCTGTGTGGTTCTTCCCCCTTTATGGAATAATTATAAAGTCAATTTACAACAATAACAGACCGAATCAAATTCTAAGTTCACCTCAGACAATCCTAATTAAGCAATAAAACTTCTCTAGCTCCTGCAGAGATGCCAATTCCTAACACTTTATTACCAATTATATTTAATTTCAACTTGAGGGAAAACAATGTATTTCCCATTATCCAAACCGGGTCCCCAAATCCCTGTCTAGGATTCTGCTGTGATGAGCAGTATGTGAGCACAGCTGTTTGCTGCTGCGGTGCCCTGTGAGCCACGATGGCTTTGTGGATCCTCTGTCCCAGCCCTGGGTTCTGATTCTCAACCAGGAGCAGACGACTCTACCTCTGCTAAGGGAAATCACTCCCTGGACACCTGACATCTGTGTTCTCACAGAACATTTGATTTAGGAGCGATTCCTAAGAAATAAGGCATTCCAGGTCTTTGCACTGTAGACACAACAGAGTTGACTGCTGGAGCCATACACACACACACACACGCACACACACACACACACATGTATTACATATTGATGAAATATGTCTACCTATTTGTCTAATAAACATGCATCTATTTAGATACACACACATTGTCAGACTTTTTCTGTGTTCACAAAAAGGAAGGCATCTAACCTAGACATTCTAAAGGTCTGTACTTGGTACTATGTGGAAAGAGAAAGAAATTACCATTTTTCATAGGAGTGACTGGTGACAGGTTTATGGCTGTCTTTAGGGAACTGCTGTTGGCTTTATTTTCTGGAGAGGGATGAGAGAGGGAGCATCTCCAAAATATATCGCCAAGTGAAAACACAGGCAAATGCAGAACAGTGTGTAAATGAAAAGTGTGTGTGTGTGCTTGTATATGCATAGAACACTCTGGAAGGATCCACAAGAAACCCTGAGGGGTGGCCTCTGGGTCTTTGCAGACCTCTTGCTGAGTATAGATCCTTTTGTGTCTCGTCATAAACTACCCACCCCAAATAAAAATTCATTAACAAAATAAACAGGTGCTGCTTTCCAGCTGACCTTCATCTTTATGTTATCTCTCCTGCTTGGTTGTTCTTTCTTTATCTTATTTTAAAATCAAGTTCTCCCTCCTTGAGCATCTTTGGAGAACAGAAAAATTAATTTTGCCCATTTAGAATTCTAGCTGATAAGTGACTAAGTCTTTTTATCTCCCAGTACCGTCCTCTCCTTTCCCAGCTGCTCTGGTGCAGCATCAGACAGCAAGACATTGTGAGTTGGGGGGGAAGCACATGATATGGGGAGAACTCGGCTCTGTCCCTGTTTTCTGGCACTAGCTAGCTGTGTGGCTTTGTGTCACTGCATCTCTCTGAGCCTCAAGTTCTTCATTTATAAAATGAAGAGGTGGATTAGAGCACTCACCTGCTATCAGTACTGCAGATCTGGGACTCTGTTCTACAGGGAACCAGCTAAGGCTCTCACTGCCCTCTCTCCTGACCTCCTCAGACAGGACACACTCTCCTGGGCTCCAGCATGCTTTCCAGCTGCATAAGGCATTGTGCGCTTTTTGAAAACAAGTCATGAAGTTCCTGAAATCATTTATCTCTTCCTCCTGACACTCTTTTTCAGTTCCCAGCCTCCAGAGATTGTCTCTGGCTTGGTTAATTAAGATAAGACTTCAGAAAGATTTTAATCCTCATGCTGTGATTTGATACCCTGGCACTGGGTGCTTATTTCCATTTGCTGTTCTAATGCTGGTGCCTTCAGATGTTTGCTGTTTTAAAACTTGATTCAATTTTAAGAGCCTGAGTCCTTAATTCTGTTTGTAAAGTTAAATGCCTGTGCCTTGTTGGCCTGCTCTCAATGAGGAGGAACTGATTTTGCTCATTTACAATGAAATACACTGTCCTCCCCTGGTCACCCAAGAATTGGAGTGAAGGGGTTTGTCTTAAGTCAGCTGCTCAGAATACATTTTCTTTTTAACTGGAGAAATCTTGGGGCACCTGGGTGGCTGAGTCCATTAAGCATCCGACTTTGGCTCAGGTCATAATCTCACAGTTCGTGAGTTTGAGTCCCACGTCAGGCTCTGTGCTGACAGCTCAGAGCCTGGAGCCTGCTTCAGATTCTGTGTCTCCTCTCTGCCCCTACCCTGCTCATTCTCTGTCTCTGTCTCTCAAAAATAAATAAACATTAAAAAAACAAAATCAATCAATAAATAAAAAAACTAGAGAAGTCTTTTTAGGGTAAAACTCCACATGCAAACACATTTCCTCTCTTTCACCCTGGGAAATCAGTCCAAAACAGTACAGGACAGCACACACAGGACAGACAGCAGAACAATTTGATTTAGGCCAACGGACCCAAATTTTGCCATCATTCAGACGGAGTGAGGGCTTTCCCTTTTGAACAAGGACAGTTAACGTATGTAACACTCAGGCACTGGTAAGTAATACTGCCCTTTCCTCTGAAATCAGACTGTTTAAATACCTGGCACAGGACCAGGCACACATTACCTTCTGCAGAATGAATGAAGGGAATGAACGAATGCATGAATGAGTGATGAGTGAATGATGGCCAGTCCCATTCTTGAGTACATATTTTCTGGCTGGTTCATGATTCACTGTGTGGAGTCAGCAAGATGTGTCTAGCACGGAGTGTTGTACTAGAGAGTTACTGAAAACCTCTGACTCTTAGCTTCCTCGTCCATAACTTAGAGTTGATAATAACAGTACCTGCCACATCAGGATGCTGTAAAGTTCATATGAAACGATGTCAAACTGTTGACATAGGTGAGATATGTTGAATGTACAACATGGTACCTGGGGCAGAGCCATATGCAATAAATTTTTGACAAATGAGTAAGTAAACAAATATAAATGTGTGAACAAATAAGTGGGATTCCTGTCCCTGGGCACACCAAAGAGTACATTCGTTCTCAGAACCTAACACTCCCAAGACGACTGTTGGCTGGTCCCCCAGCAGCTCCTCAGCTCCAGCCTGCAGACCCAGCCCTTGACTCTTCCTCACGTGTGCTTCTGCCTAGCAGGCTGAGTCCACTGGCCGCACACCAAGAGCAGGTCGCTGGCAAACCAGGCCCTGAGAGATGTGGGGCTCACCACACTGTGTCCACACAGAGGGACACTGGTGGGAGAGAGTAGGCAGACTGCAGTGAAGATTCCAGGGTACTGTCATATACTCCATCAGATTAAATCTCAGAAGCCTACCTGCTTCACTCTCGTCCTGGGTCTCTAACCTATGACAGTCATGTGTGGTCTGTCCACACACTCAGCCTTTTCTCAATGACCGCCCTGTATTTGTTGGGTGGATAACACATCTTTTGAATCACATGATACATTTCCCAAGAACAGGGTTGTAGATTTCCTGTCAATCCTAGATTCTGCTTGCTACAGTGCTGGTCTGCTTGATGGCCTCGGGATCCTAGCAGAGATTTCAGGGACAAAGGAGCCCCTGAGCCCCACGTTCTAGGCAAGGTGACAGGGTCTCCAAGGGAGGAGACGATGTCATGCTCACAGCAGGGGGTGAGGCTGGACATCAGGGACAGGAACCAATGAGGGCCAGACTCACATCTCCTTCTCCTGCTGGAGTTGGTGGGCCTCTTGCTGGAGGCTCTCCAGCTGTTTCCGGGCATCCTGCAGCTCCCGGGAGGTCCGCTCCAGCTCCCGGGCCAGCTCCTGGTTTGTGACTCTCAGCTTGGTGTTCTCAGCCTTGGTTTCAAGCTCATCATTTTGCAGGGTGGTGCACTGGCCTTCCAGCTGGAAAGGAAGGTGGGGGAGCAGGAGGGAATGATGAACAACCCCCATCCCATCTGGCTCCGCCCTAGTCTCCCCTCACTTTCTCCACCTGTGGGCAGGAGCCCTCACTGCCAGACCTCGCTGCCCTTGGGCCTCGACAGGCTTTGTCCTGCTCCTTAAGTCACACGGATGCACTTTTGGAGGCAGGGAGGAATGGCCAGAGCACATCTCATTTCTCCCCTGTCTCCACAGGGCTACTGAACAGTCCAGAGGGAACAGCACCATTCACAAAGACTGCTGGGAAAGGGAGGTCAACAATCCATCTGTGTCCCCAATCCCGGTGACAATAATGATGCCATTAGCATCTCATCCATAGTCTTGAGAGCCAACCTAAATCCCTCCTGTCCTTTCAGCCAATTGTCCCCCTCGGCCCTGATGGACCTGGGAAGCAGCTAAGTGGCATTCTTCATAAAACTGTCCTTCCTAATTTTGAATTCTGACAGCAAATCTGTGTATCCCCTTTTCTTTGCTCCGCTAAATAAATCCATTCCTTTAATCTAGAGAAATGTTGTGTGGTGGCCAGAAACCCTGGAAATTCTTAGGAAACAGCTAAAACAGGTCAGACCAAACACATACCTTTTTTTTTTTTCATGTCCCAAAAGGAACTAAAAAAACCTGCATTTGTATAACTGCAGCGTTTCTTGGCTGGTGATTCTGCTTTGCAAAGCTTCTAACCCTCTCACCAGAGGAGGAATCAAACCAAGGCAAATATATCATAATAAATTTAGTTTAATAAATGTGGCCAGTGAGGGGAAGAGGAGGCAGCAACAAGGAATTTTGTGTGATTCTCAAGAGGCTCCTGTGTAATCAGGCAAGCATGCAGTAATCAAATCGAGTGGTAATCATTCGTTTGAGGGATAAGTCTAATTGGTAAGAACTTAATGCATAATAGTGAGGGGGAGAAAGAGTAGAAGCAAGGGATAGCTGTGGAAGGGTAATGGGAAGGCAGCTGGCAGTTCCTCCAGTGGAAATTATCTTGTTGCAAGAGAAAGAAACCAAGGGGCGCATGGGTGACTCTTGGTTTCGGCTCAGGTCATGATCTCATGGTTTCATGACTTTGAGCCCCACACTGGGTTCTGTGCTGACAGCTCAGAGCCTGCTTGGGATTCTCTCGATCCCTCTCTCTCTCTCTCTCTCTGCCCCTCCCCTGCTCAGACTGTCTCTGTCTCTCTCAAAAATAAACTTAAAAAAATTTATTAAAAAAAGAAAGAAAGAAACATAGGTCAGGGAGCAGCAGGAGTGGGACAGTCTCTAGCCTCAGCATGGGGTAGCTTCAAGCATATTTTACTGTGTTGCTGAAAATAGCCCTCTCTATACAAGTGGATGCGGTATGTCTGGGTCTGTCCAGGGCTGGATTACTTCCAGAGCCAGACAAAACAAAACGGGAGGCCAAGTGACATCCTGGCCTTCTCTCCCCCACGAGCCCTCACCTTGGAGAGGAATCTGTGATTGTGAAGTTTGCCTGGGTAATCAATCTTCCTGAGGTCATTAGGCAGCCATGGTGGCTGGACACCACCCTACACAGTGTACTGCCCAGACCGCCTCGTGGGGGCTCAAGTGCATCAGAGGAACATCTGGTGTCTGCATCCATCCTGTGGGGTAATGGGCATAGCCACAAAAAAAAAAAAAAAAAAAAGGCTAAGGAACCTCTTCCGGGCACATAGGAAAACAGGGGATGGGCAAATTGATCTTTGAAGAATCTCTTCCAGCTGGAGGCATCCATGGCCATCGCAGTGGGAAGACATCACTGCAGCCTCCCACAAAGCACTAGTGACTCCGTCCTTTGTACCTCAGCACCCCCCTCTCCTCTTACCCAGGATGCAGGAAACAAATTAATGTTTGACATTCTGGCGGCTCCTGGGTGTAATTAGGTTGACAATGTCTTCAGATGCCTCGAGGGAGAATTCTTGGCAACTTTTCCCAACTAAACACCTGGCACTGGAGAGGTAAAGGCTTTATCCTGAGATCACCTGTGGTTTCAAAATGCTATCTTTTGTACAGCTAAATGGTTCTCCTCCAATTAAAAACAGACAAACAAACAAACCCAAATCCTTGAGTGAATAGCAGGGTAAGTGGGCAAGAGCCGGGGGAGGATGGAGAGAGGAACCAGGTGCTCCAAGGCCACGGCAAAGGCACACCTGCTGCTGCTTCTGGATGAGCTGCTCCAGCTCCTGCTCCTTGGATAACAGCTTCTGCTCCAGCTCCTGACTGCGGGCCTGAAACCTCTCCATGTCCTGCCAGGCCGGAGAGAAGGACGCGTGAGGCCCCAGGGCACTTGGGATGGAGATTTGTCCCCCACCTTGCACCTGCTCAACAGCAGGGCCTCCCCATCCTTTTGGATTGTAGGGCCCTTCCCACAACATTCCAGGGCTTCGATGCCCTGCCTGGCTGCTCAGGGAGGCCCACTGGGATGGAGACAGAGCAAGTGCTCATAAGGGGTCATGCCAACTCCCCAACTCCCACCATGTGTGACCATGACCAATGACTGTGCACCGCTCCCCCAGAGAGAGACAGTGTTGGTTAGTGGTAGAGTACTGAACATAGAGAATCTCATGCCTCCATCTCTTCATCTCTAAATTGGGGGGGGAGGGGTATCCTTCTGATGTGGATATTCTGTTCCACGTTGGGTACAGTCATTTGTTCCCTCACACTACCCCTTGCTCGGGAAACACAGGGCATTACTTCTTCCCCTTGAGGGTCTAGGTCCTCGCCGTGTCCCACCATGATTGAGGTGTCCCAGCCTTGCTCTTGTGATAGCTCTGCCTCTGTGATCCATAGCCCCTCCCCTCCCGCCCTAGGGGTGGGGTAAAGAGAAAACTGTGTGGGCTGTCTGGACGCCTGACACTCTCACAGAGCCTGGTCTGGTACAAGGTCCCTCATCTGGGCATCAGGAGACTGGGGCTCCAGCCCTGGTCTTACCTAGCTGACTTGACTTCATTCATCTATCATTGTTTCTTTGTTCACAGGACAGAAACAAAAATATGCAGGCCACCTACAGCTCTCCACTCCCCTGAAGGCAAAAATGAGGTGTGAAACTTGCAGGGAGAGAAGAAACCATTATAATGTGCATAGAGCTCATGACAGGAGCCCCTGGGGTTCCACCTGCCTTGGAGGACAGCCTGGAATGCTGGACACTAGAGGGGCTATGAGGCTGGGTGTGATGGTGGCACCAGGGGGGTGGGAGCACACAACCACTCTCAGGACACAGGCCTTTGGACACCTCTGTTCTAAGGCTCAGAATTATTTCCTGGGCTCATCTTTTGTAGACACTACCTGGTCCTGAGCCTGTTCTCAGGCAGGTACATGGAGCTCAGGGACAGCCTGTGATCGCCCTCACATCAACCACAGGCAACGATAGGGGGAAGATCTGACCGGGAAGCTCCTGCTGTCAAAACCTTCACTGGGGAACCTGCTTCATTCAGCTTGGCTGTCACTCACAGAGTAGGTGCCCCATCAACAGTGCAGGGAAGGCGGGTGGCTCCACAAGTCCAGCACGGATGCTGCCATCCCCATGGTGGGCCTGCAGAGTGCCTTATAGCCCTGGCCAGCACAGAGCATCGAGGGGGGGCGTCTATTTTCCTTGAGCCGGAGTGTGCCAGTCATTAAGTATTTCCCTCGTGGTCAAACAGACTGCTACATGTAGAACCAGAAGGCCCAGCTCTTCTCATGCTGTCATAAACTGTCACACCACTGTCCTCACGTTGTGACAAGGCAAAAGCCTGTGTCTGCAAAGCCAAACACATTTTAACAGTTTCTGTGTTTGTGCAAAAGTGGAAAACCTAGGCACTGGGCCTGAAAGGCCTGGGGTACTAGAAGGGGAAGGAGGGAGTGGAATGGGGGGTGAAGGGTACAGTGGTGTGGTCATATACCCTTACATGATCCTAATGTGTCCTTGAAATTTTTCCTCCCACCTCTTCCCATTCCCAGTTCCCACACCTTGGCCCACCTTTTGCTTCTGGAAGCAGGCCTCTTTTTTTAGCTAGGACCTCTGACCTGTAGTCATGGCCCAGCAGTAGATCATTTGGGGTAAAGGGAGTGACTCTCCTACTGCAGGAAAAAAAAGGCTACTGTTCTCAGAAAACTATTTTAGGGTATGCTGGGTGACAAGTGTGTGAGTTCTGTCTGCCTTATACTCATCCAACTATGCTGAAGGGCAGGGGACAGGCAGACTGTTTTAAAGCTCTAAGAAAGAATGGGTACAGGGGGAGTCTGGAAATACAGACAAGCCTTCAGAGGGCTCTAGTTGGAGAATATGATGGGCTTTTTCTGGAAAGCATTCAGACTTCATCTCGTTTTGAATGGTATCTGTGATAATAAATAGATCCTCGGTGTAGATAATCCAAATCAGCATATAAATAAAAACTGGTTCAAACCAACCTGCATTAAGGAGGAGGGAAGGGTTGTGGCAATAGCCCAGGTTCTGTTCTGAGAGGCAGCGCAAGACGTGGTCCCTCTGCTATATTCCCAGAAGTCCTATGTTGAAACCTAACCCCCAAGGTGATGATCCCATGGACGCACTTGCCCCCCCGCCCCGTGAGGACGCAGCGAGAGGGCCACAGCCAGAACCAGGGAGTGGGCTCTCACCAGAGCCTGACCACACTGGCCCCCTGATTTTGGATGTCCAGCCACCAGGACTGTGAGAAATAAATGTCTGTTGTTTATAAGCCACCCAGTTCATGGGATTGTTGTAACGGCAGCCTAAAGCTACCATTTAAGATCAATGACTTTTCTGTTGAGAACTCACCAAGTGGATAATGAAAAAATGGGTAAGAGAGAGTTTCCTGTAGCTTTGTTTTATAAATATGCTCCCAAAAGGACCCTGCTTAGTTTGGAAGAGGAGAGAATTTCACCAATTCTGACCTCCCAAGACAAACAACAGGCTAGAGGCTGCTAGGAGGCTAGATGCCAGAGTCGGAACGAGGTATGTGAGCTCTACATTTTCTCCCATGGGGTCCGAGAAGGGTGGGGTTTGACTTGTCTTGGTTATTAAGTTTTCTAGGTGTCTAAGGGAAAGGATGGGAAGCATAGGCTCTAATGATGGTCCCCCTAGAGGAGCTGCTGGGCATGGAGTAGAATGGACTGCATTTGGGTGGGCCTGCCTTCCAGGTCTGGGAGCAGCCAGTATCAGACCCGGTCTCCAAGCTGCTGTAACTGGTAAGCACATGCACCTTCATCCTTTCGTCATTAGTTCATTCATTCATTGATTCAATAAGTATTTATTGAGTACCAACCGTGTTCCAAGCATGGCTGAGGGGCTGTGGATACAGTAACAAGTAAAGATAAAGATCCCTGCTCTCAGGGAGACTGGGTGGCTCAGTCAGTTAAGTATCTGACTCTTGGTTTCAGCTCAGGTCATGATCTCACGTTTGTGGGTTCAAGTTCCATGACGAGCTCTGCGGGAACGGTGCAAAGCCTGCCTGGGATTTTCTGTCTCCCTCTCTCTCTGCCCCTCCCCTGCTCATACACTCTCTCTCTCAAGATAAATAAATAAACTTTTTTTTTTAAAGATCCCTGCTCTTGCAGTGCTTACGTGATAGTAGGAAGAGACAGACCATAATCAACAAAAATAAACAAGGAAATTAAATGTCATGCCTGAAGGTGACAAATGTCTTGAAAAATATAAATAAAGCAGCAGAGAGACAGGGAATCCACAGTGCCACAGGTGGGGGCACTGCAATCTTAAACTGGGGGAGGTAGTCAGAGTAGGCGATATTTCCACCTGGTGCTCAGAGCCAAGCCCTGGTGTGGACTCTTACTTTCAGGAGAAACTGCTCCTTCTCATGCTTGATTTGTTGTTCCATCTCCTCATAGAGATGCTGGATTTCTTCATCATAAGCAGCAATTTTCCTGCAGAAGTGGCAGAAAGAGAGTCTGCGAAGGTCTACACCAAAATTCATTTATCCCCCAGAGTATTTATCCTCTGGAGCTTGGGCACCAGAATCCCATCAGGAGCTTGGGGCTGTGGGAACAACTGCGTAGGTCAGGTGGGACCAGTTCCTCAGGATTAGCTGACCATAGAGGCCCAGCAGGACCTCGTCCTCCTCCTAGATGAGGAAGCCATCAGTCCCAGATGACCCACACATTCCTCAGTGAAGCTTCCTTGGCTCTATCTTCCTTAATTCTGCTTTATTTCAACAACAAGCCCCTTGGCCTCTGCTGAACGCACCTCCTTATTGTCCGCTGGTCCCTATACCTATAGACAGTATAAAGTTGTGTTGTGTGGGCTTCTTTCCTATTTGGGCTCCTGGTTTATCTCCTTCCCACTGTGGATGCTTTCTCTGCACCTGGCTCCATCAGCCCTGTCTAAAGTATACTGTCATAGGGTTCTCCTGAAATTGTGTGCTTAAGTCTATGTGATCCACATTTCTCATCAGATGACAAAAGATTCCATGACAATGACAATCATGGAAACCATGCCCCCTACAAAGGAAGTGGGGGCCACACTTGGCCAGTGCTCATGCCATCTCAGGCCCACGGCCCCAGGCAGACAGTATGAGAAGGGGCAGGCAGGTTAAAGGTGGGCAGTGATAATGAGACATCCCTCCTCTTCCCTGCCAGCATCTTCTCCCTACACTTGAAGAGCCCCACAGGACAGGAAGGAAAAACCTGGGTACTCTGCTCCTATATAGAGACCAAGACAAACATGGCTATGGGAACAAGGTTTATAGGTCATCTCTGGTGTTGTTCCTCCTTCTCTCCCCAAATAGATCCTTCTTTGAATGCCTCCCCACCCCCAGCCCCCACCTCCAAATTCAAACAGGAAGGATCAGGTATTAGCATTTGAACTGAGATGGAAGTTATCACTCCAATGTATTCCCATTTCCAGGGCATTGAACAGTTACCCCTCTTCCCTGACCTGCAGCTAAGGGCTCTCTCTCTCTCTGAGTCCCTCCCATTCTTCTTCCTCACCTGTTAAGGGAAATCCAGGTTCAGGAGCAGGCTGATGTCTTGGCTCCCAAGGCTGTTTGAACACACACATACTGCAGATTTTGGCACTTGCCATTTTAAACTGAAATGGTGATAAGCACTTTCTGTCCTTTACGCAAGTAAGGAGACTTTAATAATTGAGGAAATAGCTCCAGTTTTCAATTCTGAGAGGTACTAGGGAGATTTCTGAACAAAAGATTAAGGATGGGAATGTATATATTACTCTGAGACCTTCGTTTCAACCCCTACCGCCTTATATCCACTTGGGACTCCAATCCAGTGCCAGCCTTCCCTGCTGCACCAAAAGATGTCTCTTCCTCACTTCCTACCTGCTGGGGTACCTTTAAAGCACATGACTGAGTATGACTCAAAGGAGCCATTTTGACTGACATCCTTCTAGATCTGTAGAAACCATAAAACTGACCCAGACAAGGAACTGGTGTAAGTCTCCACGGCCAACGTCACTCATATCAGGCCAGAAGTCTCTAGGTTCCCTCTCCCGGCCATACCCCTAAGACCAGAAATCCTTTGAGTGAGTATGGCAATGGCCATACTTTTGCTGAGCACAAAAGGTGACAGCTCTCCAAGACTTCCATGAGCTGGAGCCTGTGTTTACCATCCTGGGTGTAGGAAATGTCTTGCTGGCTAACAGTAAGAAATCCCTTCTTGGTAAATGACAGATGTTTTGGTTATGAGCTGGTTATGAGCTAACCCATAATAAATACAAGGAAATATAGAGGGAAATGAGGAGCAAAGGCACTGGCTGTTGAATAGGAACAGTTCAAGGACAGAAATGAATATTGTTGCAAGGGACTTTCAGAAAGAAAGTCTTCACTTGGTCCCTGCAATCATCTTCCTATGCTTGAAGAAATTCAGGTGCTAGATAACTTTAGACAGTGACTCCAACTACATACTGAAGACCTAATAAAGTGAGATGGGAGAAATTTAAAAACTGATTTTCTCTGATAAAGCAATACTAATTACAGTCATCCATAGAAGCTGTTTGCCATTGTGCTTAATAACCAATTCTACACTATCATTAACTGCGTGACATTAACTTTGCTCTAAGTTTTATTTGATTAAATTAATAAACTGTTTTTCATGCCCACATGTCAGTTCACTCGTCATGAAGTAAGTAATTTTGCAGACTGCTAAAAAACAAATGGGGGGGAAGGCAGAGGTAGCTGCTGAATGGTGCCTACTTCTAGCCCTCGTTGACAAAGGCTGGGTCCACTGCAGAGAAGCCCAGGGGTTCCAGGTGGGCCTCAATGCGTCTAGGTCCAGCTCAACCAGACTTATCTGTGAAACCAACCCTCTGGAAATGCTTTAGAATACAGTTGGCATCCTAGGGGACCCGGGCCAGGCCCAAAGGCTTTCAGAAGATGAATCCCACAAAGACTGACTCATTTTTTTTTAATGTTTATTTATTTTGAGAGTCAGAGAAAGAGAATGGGGGAGAGGCAGAAAGAGAGGGAGACAGAGGATCCAAAGTAGGCTCTGTGCTGATAGCAGAGAGCCCAATGCGGGGCTCGAACTCACAAACCGTGAGATCTCGACCTGACCTGAAGTTGGACGCTTTATAGACTGAGCCACCCAGGTACCCCAAGAACTGACTGATTCATGACCAGCCTGGGTCAGACACACGAGCCCTAGGAATGGGGAGCATCATGGTGCTGTTCACATCATTTATACCATTAAACCAGCTCAGGGCTCAGAAGACCTGCTCATATTCTCAGTGTGACCTTGAGCATTCTGACCTTGTTATGTCCCAGAGGAGCACCTGCCCGGAGTGCCTCATAGCACCGGCATGACAAACGAACAAGAGAGCTGGCGTGAAAAGCATTTGGAACTGCAAAGCCCTAAATAAATATAAGGGATTATTTATTATTGTAATTACTGTCATGGCTGTGGAGGGCAAGGGCCATTGCTCCCCAAGGGGGAGGAAGGTCTTAGTTTCAAGGATAAAAGCGCTGCTGGGTTTGGTAAAGGTGAGAAGCAATCAGGAAGATGAAGAGCGGAAAGCTTCGTCCATAAAAGCGCCTGTCAGATCAATCCATTAGAGACGCAGGCTGTGTGTGAGCAGGAGCCACTGAGCCCGAAGCCTGTGTCTGCGGAGAGCTCTGCAGTGGCCGTGAGAACAGTAACAGGGAGAGACACTCTAAAAAGGTCTGCACATGTGGCATGTGCTGTTCCAGCGGGCACACCATATTCCTCCACCAAAGGAAAGAGGCAACCAATTACGTCTGCTTATTATATACATCTATATTGCCACAATTTCTAAAACCACTCATATTGCCTGATGCACACCTACACTTTTTAGTCTTCTCTATGAGGATTTCCTCACCTATTCTAATCCTCACTGTCTCTTCTCTGAACTCTTAGAATATCAAATGTCTTTCAATGAACATTTACTTTTAAAATCCTGAAAAACTGGGGCACCTGCGTGGCTCAGTTGGTTAAGCATTTGACTTCAGCTCAGGTCATGATCTCACGGTTCGTGGGATTAAGCTCCACATCAGGCTCTGTGCTGACAGTGTGGAACCTGCTTGGGATTCTCTCTCTTCCTCTCTCTCTGCCCCTCCCCTGCTCATGCATGCTCTCTCTCTCTCAAAATAAATAAACATTAAAAAAAAATAAATAAAATCCTTAAAAACTGTTTCACCTGGGTTTATGCTGTCTCAACTAGGTTAGGAACACTCAGACATTTTTGTCACCCACAGGGTCTGTGCTCAAAATGTGAATGCTGAAAATGTGTATAAAATCAATTTAAGACTTGGGATACCTAACTCAGTAGCCCATGGAAGGACCATACTGGAGGAATACCAGATTCCAGAAGAACTGAAGAATTTCAGAATTGAAAGTTTCATCTGATCCAATCACCTATTTTCCCAGTGCTAAAATCCTTGCCACAATGTCCCTGCCATGTATTTACCCAAAGTAGGTTAAAACACCTCCAGCAATAGGGAACTTGGCTGGATCTCTAAACAGCTCTTTCATCTTTGGAATATTCTGACTCACAGAAATATATCTTTCTATGACCTTATCTCTCCTCTGCATAAAAACCCTTTATATATTTGAAAACAGCATTAAGACTTCAAGGGGTTGCTTGGGTTCATGCCATGCCTCTCCACTTTCTCCAACCACATCTCACATGGACTTTCTTTTTCTTTTTTGTAAGTCCCTTCACCTTTCTCTTTACTTTTCTCTGAATGTGCCCTGATTTAGCTTCCTCAAGCCATGGAGCCCCAGACTGAATGCCCAGTGTATCAAGTCTGATTAGCAGAGTTTAGAGCTGGACTATACCTCTCTTGTTCTCGACACTGCATATCTATTCATGCAGCCTGAGATCACATTAACTTTTCTTGGCAACCACATCACAGTTGATGAATGCTGAACCCATTTGTCAACTAAAACCTCTAAATCTTAAGTCTGTGTGATTGTTTTTCTTTTAAAGATGGTGCTACTAAATCATATCTCTTCCACCTTGTGTTTCTGTCACTGGCTTTTTGGACACCAGAACAAGAGCTCGGATGTAATTCTGTTAGATTCAGTCCATCTTTCCAGGCTGACATTATCTTAATATATCCCAACTGGTCATCTAGTGTACTCAATGACCTTCCAAGCTTTGTTGATATTTAAAAATTTCAGTCATAATGTAAGCTAAATAATATGTTGGTTTTGACAATTTAATTCATCTGAGAGTTATTCAGAAGAGTGTTTCTAATATAAAAACTGCTGTTTTTATATTATAGTATTATAGTAAAATAATTGTATTATAGTAAAAATAATATACTAGTAAGGTATCTACTTTTTGGAACCTATTAACCTTTGCTTTGTAGCCAAAAACATGATCAATGTTTGCATAACTTCCATGAGGAGAATGTGTATTCTACTGTGAGGTGCACAGTTCTACATTTATCTCTTAAATTAAGCTTGCTGGTTGACAGTTTTAAATATTTTACATACATATTGTACTTTTTGCCTAATGTATCAAATCCTAGATAAGTTTGTTAAAGTCCTCTAAAGTCTGTTTTTATCAAATTTTCTGTTTTTCTAAAAGTTTTTGCCTTATCTATTTTGCTGCTATGTTGTTTGATGCATAAAAGTTTATATCTGTTGTATCTTCTTTGTGGATGGAACTTTTTTTATTACTACAAAATATTCTTCCTTATCTCCCTTTGTTTTTGCCATTGGTAAAAATATTGAAAGAGACAAGGGCAGCAATCTGGAATAGAGCTCTCTGAGCTATTAATAACTTGTGGGCATAAATATCCAGTTTATCTTCTATTAGTCATCCTTAAAACACTCCCCAACAACCCAGTGTTTATTTAATTATCCCCTGTCTGCTATCTGTGCCTAGTCATTTTGAGCTACAGGGGGAGGAGGGACAGAGAATAGGGAGATGAAAGGAAAGGAAGAGAAAGAGACATGAAGTCTCAGTGAGACAGAGAAATAAATGTAGGAAGAAGGCAGCAAAGGAGTCATGAGCACCAATATTTATTCTTGCTTTCTTGCTCTTTCTGTATAATGGCTGGATAGTGCCTCTAGCATATTCCAGTGTAGTCTAGGTTATAATCCCTCTGCTGACAGCTATGGTTGTCTCAGAATTCATTAGACCCAGAGTAAAAAGGCTGTGGTTCAAATCCTGATTTTGATATCTACAAGCTTCCTGGCCTTGGATAAGTCACATATCCTCAGTGGGCCTGAGGTTTTCTGTATCTGGAAAATCAGATGGTTAATACCTACTTTATAGAGAAGTTGTGAGGTTTAAATAAGATAATGCATGTGGAATTATTTAGCACAATAGGGAGCAGATAGTATGCATTTAATACATTCTAAGTAAATGAGTTCTCTGATTCTCCAGGGGTTTTTGACACCCTTTTGAGAGCTGCTGCTTTCTAATTCCTTCAAATTTCAGCCAAGGGGCAAGTAGAGACTGAAGGGGAATGATGCAGCAACAGGGGTGTGAGAGAATAGGGCAACATCGGGGAACAGAAGACTTGGGGAAGGACAAGACCTGAGGTGGCTCAGGAGAGAAGACAAAGCATGGAAGGAGGGAGACATCAACATTAAGTACTCGTTAAGCCCTTTGTAAAGTAACACTCTAGGTAAAATAATTTAGACTTATGGAATGGGCTCTGTACACCAGGACTTTAGCATCTAAGAACACCAAGTCCGACGCTAACGTGGCATAGAGGAAAGGAACGGAAGAAGAAGCCACATACTGTGGAGTAGACCCCACCCTGCTATGCCTTCCTGGGCTCTGGCTGATAATAACTCTGTGACCAGAGAGCCCTTCCTGGAAGGAAGTGGACAAAGTCCCTTACTCTAGTAGTGTGGAGGATGACAGAGTTCTCTGGGAACAAGTTAAGAGGGGCTGAGTCCAGAAAAGGGAGATTTTCAACTGTGAAGGGAAGAAGCAACAATTATATACTGAGGATACCATAGGGCATGATGGATATGAAAGAATGAGTCCTAGTGAAAGCCAGGATGAAAAGCCCAGGTCCAGCATAGTGGGCAGAATGCCACCCAGGGTGTCTAACTGTAGAAGATGCCCCTTGTCTAAAGGAGGCCCTTAAGCGTGTGTGTGCATATATACATGTGCGTGATATTGAAGATTTAGGGTGGGATGTGGGGGAAGGAAGTAGGGGTGGGGATTATAGTAATTCTCATGTAAGTACAAGGCTTAGGTTCAGAGAGACCTTTACAGATTATTTGCAGGGAATTGGAAGGTGAGATGTAGTTAGCAATTAACTTACCCTGCCAGGTTCCCACAGGGACTGTGAAAATTAATTAACCTTCACAAAGTGATTTGCACACTGAGAGTTAAGGTACCACACTGGAGGAAAGCATTAATACTCAGCACCACTGGGGTTCCAGCTAATGACACACGGGCCAAGGCCTTCCTACTATAGAATACTGCTGGTCAAAATATCTCTTTCCCGTTCCCTCGTTCCTTTTTGCCTGCACTTAGGAACAGAATCCCTTCAGATTTCAGAGGGTCTCAGAAAGTCATCTGGTTAACCTTCTAGATTCTAGGCAGGAGGTGCTGAAATCATTTCAGGAAAAAGGTAGCTTCTTCTTTCCCTAAATGGTGTAGCCTTGACCTTGGACAAATGGCATTTTTCTACACTTTCAATAAATTTCAGAATCTTGAACTCAAGGCAGAACTTAGAAATGCCTCTGGCCTTGGAGATTAACCATTCTGATTTCATGTGTCTCCATGTGGGCGGGCAGTGGTCTGATTAGTATGTCTCTTAGTTTGCACAATCTGGTGAAAGGCAGATGTGAAGAGAGGAAGAATCCCCCTCCCCATCATAGACTGAGCTTAACATGAAGAAAATGAGGGTCAAAGCAAGGAAGTAACCTGTCTGTGGGCATCTGGATAGTCCAGGTCTGAGTACAGGGGAGAAGCCAGGCCTTGAGTCCCAGTCTCCTGTTCCATCCATGACACCACAGTGTCTTCCCAAGCATCCTGAGTGTCTACACTGGTAACTCCATACATTTGTGCTCAGGATCATCAACAATCCAAATCCCATCTGGAGTCTTTCGATTGTAGAGTGAGTGTGAACCAGAGTAGGTGCCCCATCAGGGCTGGAGAAGGCCAAGATCACCAGAAGGGCCTGACCCTTTTTCCCATGTCTCCCACCCATCTCCCCCATGTGTACTGAGCACAGAGTGAAGATCCTGGGCCGGAAAATTCTCAAGGAGTCTGCTATTTGCCAGAGAAGAAAATGGAAGCACGTTCAGGCTCAGCCTACTTAGTGGCTGGGATGAGAAAGGTACATGAGGGATTCAGGCTCACCGCTGCCCCCTGCCACCTGCTTCAGGCAGCTGCAGTCTCCAGACAGCAAAGAGAATTCTTACCAGAAAAATCTTTAGAGTCTCTCTCAGTCTCTCTAACTGCCTCCCTCTCTCTGTCTCTGTGTCTGTCTCTGTGTCTGTCTGTCTCTGTCACGCACACGCGCGCGCACACACACACACACACACACACACACGACTGGAGTGGAGCTGAATGAGGGGAAAACATCAGAATTTGTACAAAATTCTACAGGCTCTATAATCGCCAATTGGATTTTCAAGATGGATGGTTTCTCCCTAATTAGATTCTCCTGCCTTGTATAAACCAACTTTGCTGCTTTATCCCATCCTATAAAGCAACCCATTCTTGATTAGTCAGGTTTACAAATCATGCCCAGGGTGTACACAGAGCACAAACAGTCCTCACCTTTCAATCTGCTCTCGGATAAAAATGTGCTTCTGCCTCAGATAATAATATACCAATAAAAAACATGTGCCTGACGAAGCCATAGCATCATTACCTAGAGCCCTCACCAAAAACTTATCTTCACCTTAAGAAAGAGACTAAAATCCCAGACTGGAAGGGCACCCTGGATCGTGCTTTTTGCAGACTGATACATTTTGGAAAAATGTAGAGACTAGAGCAGCATTTTTTCTTTTTTATTTATTTATTTATTTATTTATTTTTAAAAATTTTTTTTCAACGTTTTTTATTTATTTTTGGGACAGAGAGAGACAGAGCATGAACGGGGGAGGGGCAGAGAGAGAGGGAGACACAGAATCGGAAACAGGCTCCAGGCTCCGAGCCATCAGCCCAGAGCCTGACGCGGGGCTCGAACTCACGGACCGCGAGATCGTGACCTGGCTGAAGTCGGACGCTTAACCGACTGCGCCACCCAGGCGCCCCTAGAGCAGCATTTTTTCAAAGTGCTGGGGCACCTGAGTGGCTCAGTTGGTTAAGTGTCTGACTCCGGCTCAGGTCATGATCTCACGGTTTGTGGGTTCAAGCCCCATGTCGGGCTCTGTGCTGACAGCTCAGAGCCTGAAGCCTGTTTCAGATTCTATGTCTCCCTCTCTCTCTGTCCCTCCCTTGCTTGCACACGTGCTCTCTCTCTCTCTCTCAAAAATAAAATAAACACTAAAAAAAAAAAAAATTCAAAGTGTGGTGTGTAGCCTGCGTGCATCAGAACCACTGGGATGTATGCTAAGATGAACATTCTTGGGCTCCCTCCCCAAGACATACTGATCTAAACTCTCTGGGGGAGAGACCTAAGAATCTACCTTTAACCAAGATCCTCTTGTAATTCCGAAGCAAGCTAACATTGGAGAACCATGCAGATAAAGTCCTTCACAGATGGAATGCAAGGGCCACCCACCATATATATGCTGCAGTATTTGCTGCCATATCTGGAGGCAAGGCCAAGGAAACAATGACCCCCTCTTCCCCCAGAGACTCTCATGTCCCTGAAGCTTCGTATCATAGAATCCCAGTTCTCAGGCTTATGTCAGAGCAGCAGGTGTCATAGCTGAGACTGTCAGGCTATGAGACACATTCCCTCCTGGTCTGAACACTGTCCCAGAGCCCAGGGCAATCACTCTGGACAGAAAGTGCTTAGAGAATGGCTGGGCAGGGGAAGCAACTTAAGGGCCCCCATGCCCTCAAGAAACTGCATGAGGCCTGACTCAGTTGGATGAGAAAGACTGTACAGATGAGGAACTGATTCCAATGTGGCCCTGGCGGGTGCTGATAAGTTTCTCAAAGCCAAGTGTGGTCCACCAGTGATGTGAAATAGGCAGCCTGGGTGGCCTTCCAGGCTACTGAGCTGCAGACGACTGAGTAAGCAGAGCACAGCCACGACCTGCCTTTGATCTAGAAAGCACTTTTCTTCCAAGAGTTCAAAGCACTCTCCAGACACCACCTAATTCATCCTTACCCTCAGCCTCAGGATTAGATCCTGGTAAGGGGCCAATCAAGTCCATGCATCCAGCAGATTCCAACCCTGGTCAAAAGTCAGAATTCCTAAGGATACTTTTTAAATGCAGACTTCGAGCCCCCAACCCAGCCCAAATAAATCAGACTTTCCTGGGGTGGGGCCTTAACTTCCACTAGTGATTCTGGCAAAAGGTCTGAATCTATTGCTGCCTCTAGACAGTATCGCTCTTCATCCCCTGGAAAGCTGAAGCTTCCCCCCGCCCCACAAAAAAAAATGTGATTGGGAAGATGCTTTCCATGGCAAAGCACTTCATAATTCTGATAGTCAGAAGTTCTTCCGAAGCCTAAGCCATATTAATCACGCTAAATGTGAAGTTCTCTGAACTTCTGCGCAGTGGACCAAGGAGCGTGGCTCCATTCGTCTGGCCTCCACTTCCTAAGAGAGATGTGGAGGCTCCTGTGGGTTCTGAAGTTCAACAGGAGAACTGGGCTTTGGCCCCAGGTTTGTGCATTTGACCATGTCCCCACCTTGCCCCATGGGCGGTGGCTTCTTCCCAGTGAACACGCAAGAGAGTCGAACATTGTATCAAAGATCTGACTCAAGCTCCACTCCAAGGGACAAGGGGTGAGAGACTGAGTGCTCCCAGACTTGCCTTTTTCCCCTATTCCCAATATACAGATTGTAAAAACAATCCAGGGCAGTGAGGTAAGGAGGGCCCCTGGTCTCCTGACACCAGCTCTCAGAGCTTTCCCTAGGCGCTCAGGCCAGCTGCACAGCCCTCCCTCCCAGAAGCCAGAGCAGACCTGGTTCACTCACTACAGCAGAACTGAATCCCTGAGGGACATGACTCAGCCTGGGGAGCTGGGACAGGACCCTCCCCCCGCCTCCACCAGTCAGTCCCATGTTCTCTGGGCTCCACAGGAGGGATAAACAAGGTGTGTGGTTTGGAAAAGGAGGAGGAAGCAAAAGCCTCTGCTGCCTATGTCAGCGCTGTCTAGGGTTTCAACGGTACGAATTCTCTGGTTGGCTTTGTTGCGGAATTTTTATGAGCATGAGCTCGACCTTATCAGTGCGATCACAAACTCCTCAAGATGAGGACTCTGTGTTCTATTTGCCTAACTCAGAGCCTGGCACAGAGTAAGTGATTGTTAAGGCGAGCTACAAGGACACCCTGTGTCCTGGGTGCCTAGCCTGGGGGGGGGGGGAGGGGACACACAGTGGCAATGACTTGAGCCATGTCTGGGACAGGTGTTCGTTGGCCTTGTGGAGGCAACATGTTATACCCCACACTGAAAAACCAGCTGCGGAGGAGACTGGGAGGGGTTCAGACCGTCCTCAGGATCCCCCCAACTCCAGCCTGAATCAGGCCATTCCGAGAGCTTCCATTCTCCCCCCTCACTGATGCCTAGACATGCCCCTCCCGCACACATCCCCAAACCTCCAAATTCATCTCCTCAATGATGTCTCAGAATCACTTAACCTCACCCTGGGCTATTCGTCAAGCCTCCCATTGAAATAGTCTATACGTTATCGGGATTTCCTGTTTACTTGTTTGACAGCTGAGCTGCAAGAGGCCCTGTAGATCAGCTGCTTCAGTCACAACCCAGAAGCCCTGATGTGATCAACCTTTCTGGTTTCTTTAACAGAAGACAAGAGAATAAAAGAGGCTCTAATAGAGAATATCAGAGTACATCACATGCAGGAAGCATGAGCTCCATTTCAGGAAATGTTCAGTTACCCACACACAGAAGTGTATGCGAGTTGCAAAGTCAAATGCATTTCTTCTGGTGACTCACAATCACAAAAAGTGTGAAAAACACCACACCTATTTTCTCATGTCACCAGGGAGGACACCGACACACAGAGAGATAAAGCAAGCTGCCCAAGGTCACACGGCTGGTCAGTGGCAGTGCCTGGGCAAGAGCTTGGATTTCTCCTGAGAGATTTTAGTGCTCTGCTCACTACAGCCTGCGGTCTCTGGTTCTGCACCCAGAGAACACCCCTGAGGTGGGCTAGGGAGCTCCAGGGACCCCTAATCCTACCACAGCTCTCCAGCCAGGAGGGGGCTTCCATCAGCTGACCCAGGGCAGATGCACCTGGCAGGGATAATCCACTGGAACCTTTGGCTGAGCTAGTTCTGCACATGCAGCCAAGAGTGACCTTGGCTTTCATCTCAAGAACTCTTTAATAGTCATTAAATGAGGGCAAAAGCACTAAACGAGGTCACTTTAAGATGAATGTGAGGGCTAACCAGCTCTGAAACAAGTCAAGAGCGCTGGCCTCTCCCTGTGGGAGTGCAGGCCAGCAGAGAAGCATCCTACAGTGAAGATTCCAGGCCATGAGCTGGGTCGCTGCCTGCCCATTCAGGCTGTGACTCCTCTCACCTTCCTTAGAGAAAAGAGCACCCTCTTCTCTGGGAGGTACCACCTGACTTTTTCTGTGGCTCCTCAGGGTGAGCAACACTGGGGTCAGAGGAAAGTGGGGTTGCAGGGAGAGTCAGAAACTAAAACAGCCCCTTATTTTACTGGTGAGAAAACCATAGCTCAGAGAGACCAAAAGATTTGAGCAAGGTCACAGAGCTAGCTGGTTGGAGAGCCACACATGACTTCAATCCAGAGCTCCTGATTCCCAGCTCCCCACTTCTCAGATCCACACACAAAGCATCTGGGTATCTTGTTACAATGCAGAATCAGTAGGGTTGGGGTGAGACCTGAGGTTCTGCAACCCAAAGAAAGTTCTAGGTGATGCCAATGCTACTGGCTGTATACCATGTTGTCTGGAAGGGTAAAGGGATCTTTAAACCTCACCACTGGTCATATCCAGGCTCAAACTCTTCACTTTAACCAGGAAAATCCTCTAATACTGACAAACATACTTATTTAAAATGATAAGTATTATTATTTTAACATCCTTTGAATACTTATTATGTGCCAGTATTTTATTATCATCCCTATCTTACACATAAGGAAGCTGAGACTCAGAGAAGTTAAGTAACTTAGCCTGAGTCACACAGCTATTAAGGAGCAAAGCCAAGATGCAAACTCAGATCTGCTTGAGTCACAGCTTAATCAGCTAAAAACTATATGGAAGTATACTTTCAACCCTTCTTTTCTCTGAGCCTTGGGGCCTCTGCCCAGAATATTCATAACACTCCTCCAGCCAAACTGTGCTTTCCCCGGTATTACTTGGCCACAATTTTTTCATAACTCAGGCTCTTAAAGGTCCTTTTTTCCAGACCTGAGTATACCCGTTGGACCCCAACAAGTAATTTTTAGAGTTGATCTGGGGGTGACACAAGATGCAAAGGAGTTCAGGGCAATGTGTGGACAACTGATCTACACAGTAAGACACAGGCATGTGGTGGTCTCTTTCTAAATCAGGGGCTTGCGTGCTTTCCCCAAGGCCATGTCAGTAGAGACTCTGAAGCCCCGCCCCCAGGGCGTGGTGCTGGGCACCAGGAGCTTCGCAAGGAGGGGCCTGTGGTCTGCATTAGGACTGTTGAGGCTGCCCATGCCATAGGAGCGATTTCTGGGCAGGGACAAGAGCATGTGCAGTCACCCGGAGGACCACTTCAGTGCTGCCCAAACCCAGCCCGGTACTTTGGCCACATCTTCAGGGTTAAGAACCATTCTTGGTTACACCAGGCTTCACAAAATGTGAGCTCACTGCTGTAACGTACACTTGATGAGTAGGGACAAGTGTGGTACCCCAATGGCACACCATTCTCACAGGTGGACGAGCATTTATGTGGCCCCACGGCTGTGGCACAAGGCTGACTCAGGTTGGCTTCAGGTTCATGCTGGGATGCTTTCTCCAAGCAAAGGGGGAGCACTAGAAACCAGTAGTTACTGCAGAGGCCCTGGTGGCCAGGAGATGGCAGGAGAGATGTGAGGGTGTGATGCTCCCGACAGTGGTCAGGATGGTACTCAGTGGGACCAAGGGCAGGTCTAGAGCTGGGGGGGCGGGGGGGGGGAGAGCCGGGCTGTGGAACCCTCCCTGTGCAGTCTCAGGGGCCAGGCTATCTCACCCTGAATGCTGGCCCTGCCACTTACAAGCTGTATGTCCTGAGGCCTGTCATTCACCTTTCAGTACCTCGATTTCCATATCTATAAAGTGTGAGTAACAGTGAATAGTCCAGGGGACACCTGGGTGGCTCAGTCAGTTAAGCATCTGACTCTTGATTTCGGCTCAGGCCATGATGTCACAGTTTGTGGGATCGAGCCCTGCGTGGGGCTCTGTGCTGACAGCGAGGAGCCTGCTTAGAATTCTCTCTCTCCCTCTCTCTCTGCCCCTCCCCTGCTCTCTCAGTCTCCACCCCTCCCCCAGTCACTTATGCTCTCTCTCTCTCAAAATAAATAAATGCACTTGAAAAAAATACAGTGAATGGTCCAAATGAGGTGGTGTGCATATTTAAAATAGTGCCTAGCATATGTTGAGGGCCTGATAAAAGTGTGCAAGGGCTTGACAGTATCTATATATCACGGCCGCCATAGGGCCTGGGCCCCACTCTGGGAGACAGTGACAAGGAGGCTTCACGGAATATGAGAAAGCGTACCTTCTGCTTCTGTTTGCCACACATAGGAACAGAGAATGGCTGAGGCTGGGTACTCACTTTTTCAGGGCGCACTCCAGTTCATTCTTCTCTTCATGAGCTTCCTGGAGCTGAGAGAAGGTCCTGGTCAGGAAGTCCTCGAAATTGGACAGTAAGTGAGGCTCGTCCTTCTTCAGCTGCAGCCAGACTTGCTTGATATCACTTTCACTGCGACAGAAAGGGGGACACTGATGTCAGAGCATGCAAACACTGAGCTTCCCAGATGTGAAAGTGACAGCCAGAACACCGTTGTCATGATCATGACAGGAGTGGCTAGCATGTATTGAGTGCCTCCTGTATGCTAGGTACTCTATGTACATCGGCCTATTTGACCCTCACAGTAACCTACCAGGCTGGTGCTCTACTACCCCCGAAAGAGGGTGAGGTGATCTGTCTCAGATCACTCAGCTGATGAATGACAGGGTCAAGAGTCAAACTCGGGCTGTCTGTCTTCTGTCCTTGCCTCCTTAACCGCACCCTCCACTGCTTCCACGCTCTGGTTTTCCCCAGGGGCTGGTGGTGCTGACTGTGCAAGGCCACGTGCTGGGAGCATCTCAGAATGTCAGGAAGAGGAGAGAGGACAGGAGCCTGGTGCATGTGAGGACAAACGCCATGGAGCTAAAGGAGAGAGCCTGTCGCCCCAGGAAGGACGGTCCTCACAGCTGAGAGGTAAAGACATGCCATCTGATGGATGGCAGAAAGCAATTGTCACTGCGGGGAATGGAGGAGAATATGCAGCACCCCACTGGGGCCTGGTGGCACCAGGAATGAGCGACAGGAGAAAGGAAGGGAAGGTGCAAATCTGCAGGATGTGTGTGCACACAGGGCAAGACAAGTAGAAAGTTGGCAGGGACGCAGGCAGGCAGAGAGACAAAGACACAGAGTGACATGTCCAGAGCCACTGCCACCCCCACTGCCCCTGGCTAAGAGGCACACAGGGCAGGTGTGCACTGGAGAGCAGGAGAGACTCACAGGGCCACACTGATCAGTGACGGGAGGACGGAGGCAGTGGCGCACCCCGCGGACCATGCTCTCCCTCTCTGGAGAAACAGCCGACCATCAAACTGAGCCAGAACAGCGGTCCGACCTGTAACCCATGAAATTCTAAAACCACCATGATCTGAGGGGAGCTACAACCAGGAACCCTCAGGATAAAGAATAAGATCCTTTGTTCTTGTGTAACAAGTGCTATATTTGAGAAGCTTGCCTGAGAAGTGACATTTGAAGGGTGCCTGGGTGGCTCAGTTAGTGAAGAATCTGACTTTGGCTCAGGTCATGATCTCGTGGCTCATGGGTTCAAGCCCCGTGTCAGGCTCTGTGCTGACAGCTTAGAGCCTGGAGCCGGCTATGGATTCTGTCTCCCTCTCTCTCTGCCCCTCCCCTGTTCACACTCTCTCTCTCAAAAACAAATAAACATTAAATTTTTTTAATGTTTAAAAAACAAGTGACATTTGACAGTGCATGTTAGCCATGTGCCTGGGGCACAGATATGGGACAGCCAATCGGCTAGAGCCTCCAGTAAGATTTGCAGACCCTCTTCCAAAGCTCTTTGAACCACTTACTCATGGCCACATCACTCCCTTCCAGATTTCTGGAGAAGGGACAAATCTGTCAATTCTTGATGAAAAATAAGCCAAGGCCCTTAAACTGCCAAATCACTCAGCCAACTGGACAACTGTGAAAAGCTGGGAGTCCAGACGTCCAGCCTACTGCTTCTGCTCCTGGTGGAAGGGGCTAGGGGTGCAGGGCTAGAAGAGACCCTGGGAGGTCAGCTGACCCATCTGCCTGCTTCCAGAACAACACACAAGCTATTCTGGAGCGTGAAATCTTGGAAGACCTCTGAAGTCTTCACAGCCTCCTCTGTTTCCTCATCTGGGGCCCCGTGGTCTTGACACCCCCCTCATGTGGCAACACGAGCCTTCTGCCTTTTGTTTAGCTTCCACGGGGATGGAAGGTGCTGGCCACTGTCTACTACATATCAATTTCTGCGACCACTGTGGAAACCCTCCCTTGAGCCTTCCCAGGATGCCTCATGCTGGCTCAGTTCTGCATTGGCCTCTGACACGAGCCCTCGGGGTAACATTGGGTAGACTGGTTTGAGAGCCTGGCCAGGAAGGGGGCTTCCCCAGAAGGAATGGGTGGATGGAGAGGTGCCTCTCTTTCATAACAGTGCCTCGGCTCACCCACATCACCCCCCCCCCCCCCCCCGCCAAGAAGAGGCTTCACAGGGTCACTGGCAGTGGTCGCTGTGCCTCTTACCCCTAGAGGATCTGAGTCTGGTCTCTGTCTCATGCACTTCCCACCCACCTGCACACCCACGTGCCCCAGCCCACGCCCAGAAGATCTGCCCCTGATGCTGCCCCTGCTGCTGGGGTCAAACATGCTTCCCCCCCCCCCCCCGCCCCAAGCGTCTCACCAGGATCCCTCGTAGGCTTTTGCCAGCCTTTCTCAACTCTGACACAGTCTATCAAATCATTTGCTCAAAATTCCACAAAGCTGCAGATCTTTTTTCTGGCCTGTGTGTTGTATGCAGACCCCTCCTTTCCTGCTTCCTCTTTATCATTCTCAATCCCAGTTCCTTCTCCTCCCAAGCCTGGGACACATCAGCTCCAATCATTAGGCCATTTTTACTCTTGGAACACATAGCCAACCCAGGACCAAGGGGACCCAGAAACGGAAAGGCAAAATGCAATGGGAAAAGGGAGAAGAAGGTTATTCCATGTTTTTCAGGCCACTGGTTTCCACCAGCTACATCACATTTTATTTTATTTTATTTTATTTTATTTTATTTTATTTTATTTTATTTTATTTTATTTTAATTATTTTATCCTATTTTTATCTCATTTCATTTTATTTTTTTTAAAGTTTATTTATTTGAGACAGAGCATGAGCGGGGGAGGGGCAGAGAGAGAGGGAGACAGAATCTGAAGCAGGCTCCAGGCTCTGAGCTGGCAGCACAGAGCCCGACATGGGGCTCATGAGATCATGACCTAAGCTGAAGTTGGCCGCCCAACCAACTGAGCTACCCAGGCGGGCCCACTGCATTTCATTTTAAATGTCAGGGCTTAGATAAATTTTGGGGGGAAAATGGGGGATTATGTTTTATTTGAAGTTCCAGCCATCTGAAATTTTCAGCCGAGCTATTGATTATCCAAGTAGTGGGCTGGTACAAATGGGTTCACTTCCTGCCTCAGTTTCCTGATGGTTAGGTTCGGCTCAGGGATACAGTGTGCAAATGCTTGCACGTAAGGTACCTTTGGCAGGAGCACAGCACCGTGGGGCTGGCTGCGATGCCCTGCAGCCCTTGAGACCCAGGGCTGGCTTTGGGGGAGGTGGAAATGCTGGCAGGCTGGTGGTGACCGGAAGCCTCAGCAAAACACACTGAGAAACCCTCCAGGCCCGGCACGCCCTGTGCTGCACAACACTCCTCATGGAACCAAGGACCATGCTGACGATGTAGGGTAGAAGTGAGGAGAGTGGGAGAAGAGGGGCCTAGGAGTGTTTCCCATGAGACAGTGTAAAAAAGCAGACACAGAGCCCCTGGTCCATGGCGCACAGACAGGGGTCAGCCAAGGGCAGGCGGTACGGAACAAGCCTCCTCGCTGGCAGCCCAGCACCTGGGGCCTGGCTGAGTGCTTAACAAACTTTAATGGTACACAGGGCAGACGAAGGGGCTGCTCCTAGGCTGGGCTCCATTCCCCAAATCACTGTTGTCACTTACTCCTCGGAAACCTTCTGGGCTCCAAGTTTGTCCATCAGTGTTTGGAACTGAGTCTCCTCATCTTCATCCATGCCGCCCGCATGTTCTTCCCCTCTGGACTGATATACCTTCTCTTCCTGGAGCCGTTCAACCTGCTCGCCTGCGTCTTCGTGACCTGGCTTATTCTGGCTGAAGAAGAAGTGGCCTATAGGATGCACAGCACAAGGATCTGAATTAGGCAATATGCACCCGGGAAGACCTTATCATTCTTAGTTGCCAGGAATCGTTTGGGGCTCCTCTGAAGGAAAAAAAAGGGAAACCCCCTCCAGCAAACATTCCTGGACACCAGCTCCTGGATTTGGGGTCTTCCCATCTTCCATGAGATTCTGAGTGAGCTGCTACAACCTGGGAAAGGCAGAATGGATGACAGGCCTGTGGCACCTTTGTGGCTCTCCAGCTTAGAGCTCATCTCTTCATTGGGTTCTTCTCTAAACAACAAGAGCCTCCCCTCCGTCCACCTCCAGCAGGCTGACTGTGCTCCATATTACCATCTAGTCACTTCTCCCAGTGGCATCACTGAACTTCACATTTACAAGCAACATAACAGTTTTGGTGCATGTTCTCCATACTCATACTGCCTGTAATATACAGCAATTTGTCTTACGCTCCCAAGGCAGTTAGAAGCTCCTAGAGGTCAGGAAAGACCTCAGATACTTCTAAACAAACTATATGGCACCTTATATGAGGCAGATGTGTGGTAAGACCTGCCTGCTGACCAGTACCTGCTCTGATAAGTATCTGACCAGTATCTTATCTGATGGTATTTCTGGTTTCTTTATCTTGTTCATGAATCTCTGTCCTCCTTCCTCCTGGGTACTTTGAGAATAACTGGTCTATTCAAACCCTCTAGAAATTCCTCTGATAGCTGGTTCCCCTCACCCGGGAAGACTCAGCCAGACCCAGGCTGAAATGAGCCATGCAGCCATCCCACTTTGTTGTGAACTGGTGTCACAGAAAGGAAAGGAGACAAGGAGAGGCTGGAAATCTCATCTTGGCTCCCCTCTTATGTCAAGCCTTCTGCCCAAGCTCCCTTGCATTCCCCTTGCCCTTCTCAGGTGGGAGGGGACCTGGCAGAGACAGTGCAGTGGGCACTGAGAGAACAGTGGTGTGAACAGCTGGTGCAGACACCAGAAAAGAGGCCCAAATAATCTGGAGCCTGGAAACTTCAGGAGGACAGGGAAGCTTGTGCTACACAGACCCATGGGTGTGGTGTGGGAGGAGGCATACACCTTACATAGCTTTATGTAGCTGGGGCCCCGGCATCCATCAGAACTTACTAAATCCAGTGGTGAATTCCTCTGGCGTCAGAAAGCCATTGCCATCAGCATCCAGGGCGTCAAACACATGCTCCAGTTCCTCCAGGCTGAGTGGTAACTCCTCATGGAGCCTCTGAAAACAATCCAGATGGCACTGGTTAACACTCGGATCATCACAGAGGGCTGCCCTGGGAAGGCAGAGCTTTCTGCCAGAAATGTCCAGAGTGGGCCCTGGCCTACAAAAGACCCCATTACCACCCATCCTTCTCCTCCTTTGAATGCTACAACACTGACTATTGGGTGCCTCCTAATGTGCTAGGCAATTTGCTAGGCGATCCATAAATAATAAATAAATAAAATATTTATCAATATTTTTATAAACATGTACATTTGTACTGAATTCTCGTGGTAGCCCTCTAGGTGGGCATTATTATCTCCATTTTACAGGTTAAAGTTACCTGCCCAAAGGTCACCTAGCTAGTAAATAACAATGCATAGTCAAATCCGGGGTCTGACTCCAAAACTGGCCCTCTTCACAGCCACAAAGGACCAGAACTGTACTGGACTGAATCTTGTGGGAGGATCACAGCCATGGGACATGGTGTTGTCAAGTTGAATGAGACTGTGAACATAAAGAACATGGCACAGTGCCTGGCCCAGAGAAAGCATTTGGTAAAAGGTAGTAGGAAGGTGGGGGGGGAGAGAGAGAGAGAGAGAGAGAGAGAGAGAGAGAATGAGAGTGATGGATCCACTGACCCACCAAGGCCCAGCAAGTGAATGGCAGAGCCAGGTTTCATGTCTAGTCCTTCCTGGTCTCCTCAGGCCCCTTTCCTCTGCCTGGTACCTCCTCTACTGAGATGCAGGTATGGGTCACACCCTCAGGAGCCTTCCTGATGGAGGCCACCCACGTCCCAGGGCCCCGGCACCACATTTGTAAGTTTTGGCGGACACACATTTTGGTCCTTCAGCTCTGCGGGGGAAGCTGGATAAGCCCCCTTCTTCTGAGTGACCCCCACCCATCACACCAGGCTGTGCCCCACTTCTGCCCCCTACTGGCTGCCAACCAAAAAGATGTTAACTGTCACCGGCTTAAGGTGTCATTCCCCCAGGAGCATTTGTGTTCTAAGGGAGAATTGGACAAGATGGTGTGCAAGGAAGTTACATATAAGCACTGAACCTGAGCCCTGGCCTGGCTAGGGTCACACAGGATGGGAGGGCAGGGACCAGCCCAAGGGATGAGGAGCAAGTGGCTGAGCTCCTGATGCTTCCCTCCGGCCTTCTGCCTGATGTGCAGTGGCCCCAGGCCAAGGCTAATTTGCATAGTTGAAGCAAGCATAGTCTTATACCCTAATAATCTAAGTCTCCAAACGAGGACTCCCCAAGGGAGTTCATTATAGCCCAGCTGCCCCTCCCCTTCCTCCCCATTACCCAAGGGACAGGTGCACAAAATCGCCAGTATGCAAGTGACTGACAGCTGAAGACAATGAACACAGGGCTGTAGGAAGGAAGGTATATACCCCTCTGAACAATGAAAACGAGCCGGCAGGTGTGAAAGCCCATAACACAACTTGCGAGAACATTTGGCTTGATCCTATGGCAATCTTCTAGCTGATAAGCCATAAAGTTTAATTTGGCAGGTACTGCATTAAGGCAGACTGTGATGCATTACAAAGTGGAAAGACAGGATGATGTGGAAGCCATTTAGGAGAACTGAATTAAATATGAATGAGTTTTTTAGAAAGCAAGGGGAGTGAGCGTGTGTGCAGAGTCTAGAAGCGCATCTGCTCAGCACAGAGCAGAATCTCTGGCTTATCAACATCCATAAACCAGCTGTCTCAAAAGCCACAGTAAGAGTATGCGGGGTGAGGAGTGAGTCAATTTTGCAAGCAGGAAGTTTTATTAGCCCCATTTGAAACCAAAGGCATAACACGGGAGGTAGGGTGAAAACCCTTGCAAGTCTGGCCCTCTCCTTGGGGTAATCCTTCCTCCTTCCCACCGTCACCATCAGCCTAGGATTGCTGGATCTGATCAGTGACGTGCCTCACATAGGACTGGAGCTACAAATGGGCTGCAAGAGGTCTGCCGACATTGGTGGGACCCTCAATTTGCCTTTCACTGAAGCCACCCCCACACGTGGGTACCTTTTCTCTCGAGGACATGAACTGGGAAAAGCTGTTGAATATACACTACCTTAGGCTCTATTCCTGAATCTAACACAAATCCCTCCATCACCTAATCTCAGCCTCTTTTGTCTACAACTCGGGCTGGTTTCCTCTTTCTGCTGTCCGTGAACCTGGAGAAAGTGATATTAGATCTTCCAAGTAGTTCTTGCTCCTCCTGTCCTGGCAAATTAGTACTGAGTGCTTCTTCAGCCTTCTCTGCACGCTGCACCATGCCAGATTCTTGACCCTCTCTTTGTTGGCCCTACTGGAAAAATTCTTTAGTCTCAATCACCATAATCACCTCTTATGTATCTTTGTTCTCAGGGCCTGCAGAGACATGTGAAACCAACTCATTCTGGTCTTGTTTCCTGGGCACCTGGTGCTGTCTACATTTTCAGCCAAGTGAGGTAAGCAGAGCAAAGAGGGACAGGATTATTCATTCCACTGATGGGAGAGCCTGCAAGGCTCTAGATTTGCCTAAAGTCACAGCGGAGACCAGCGCTGGGATTAAAGAGCTGATTTCTCATTTGGGGCTTCAGCTATAGTCAAAGCGTCCTCTGCTATGTTCTTTCTAGAATTCCGTACTCAGCATTACCATGCCCTGCCTACCCACCTACCACCAAAAGTCTCTCTTGCCAGCAGCACCACATACTAGCCTTCCAGAGATCCTGTTTTTCACTTGTACTTCCATCTGGGAGGGCAGACGGGGGAGGGAGGAGGAATGGGGAGGAAGTCAGCTCACCCAATTCATGCTGCTGCTCTGTAAAACTGTGCAGCTCCTTCAAAGCCAGCCTCCCTCCACTGCCTTAAGTTAGCTCTGAACTCCTGTTTCATTCAGGCTCTGCAGCCCCTGGGTCAGGGCCAGGCTGTGCCTTCCCCTGAACACATTGCCTTCTTTTATCAGCTTGTAGTTATATACTGATAGATACAATCAGTTGATGAATGTCTGCTCCTTCAGTGGACTAGGAGATCTGAGCCAGGGATTCTGTTCGTTTTTATTCACTATCATGTCCCCAGGTAGCCCCATGCTGACCAACATGGAGTATTCAGATACTTGTTGAATGAATGAATGAATGAACGGCTAAGGGTGATGGCAGGAGACGCTGAACTCCTATCTAGGGAGCATTGGTCTGGACCTCTCATACTCCCAGTCCTGGCCAGCACTACTGTAGATTCTCAGCAAGGTCTTACAAACTGGACATTTTCCAAGACCAGGAATAGGAAGCAATTCTGCAGCAGCAGTGTAAAGGCCTGGGGCTCCCAAAACCATGGAAAAATGCCATCTTCTTCTACACTCTAGCCAGACCCCTCTACCTTCCTGGTCACCAGTCCAGTAACATGCCTCACACAGCTTAAAATGAATGGGTGCACAGCTTCAAACATGTCTGAGGAAAACTTATTAAAGAGAAAACCAGAAGAGATCCATCTTTATGGCCAGAATTAAAGTCTCCCTTCTTCTGGGGCTTCTACAGCATTCTGTTCAGACCTCTCTATTCCAGCACCAAAAATTCTCTTCCCTGTATCATAACTCAGCTACTCCAAACATCTTTATAAGGAGAATTCAAGGTCTGAGATGTGAGATTACCTTTATTCTGCTTTATGTTTTCACGTGCTTGTTTTGGGCTGACTGTTTGGTATAGCCTAGGGTTTCTCAACCTCGGCACTACTGAAATCTTGGCATGGTTAATTCTTTGTTGGGTGACGAAGAGGGCGCCATCCTGTGCCTTATAGGGTATGTAGCAGCATCCCTGACAATACCTAGTAGGTGCCAGTAGCATCCCCCCATCTAGTTTCCATCGAAAATGTTTCCAGACATCACCGAACGTCCTCTAAGAAGCAAAATTGCCCTACTCATGTAGACTGGACACACACAACAATAGCACCAGCTGGATATGAGTGGAAGGCCCCCTCTTTAGCAGGCATGCCTTTTCTTTGTCCCCGAGGAGAGACAGATGAGCACTTCAAGTCATAGTATGATGGTTTGGCTGGAAAATAGTACTGTGGCTCCTCAGAAAATTCAGAAACAGAACTACTATATGGTCCAGCAATTTTCCTTCTGCACATATACCCCGAAGAATTGAAAGCAGGGACTCAGAGTATTTGCGCCCCCCTGTTCACAACAGCATCAGTCTCACACGAGGGTGTGAAGCAACCCAGGTGTCCGTCGATGAGCGAATGGATAAACAACCTGCAGTGCACAGGTACGATGAAATATTATCCAACCTTAAAAAGGCAGAAAATTCTGACACCTGTGACAACACGGATGAACCTTGAAGGCATTATGCCAAGTGAAACAAACCAGTCATAAAAGGATAGACACCTGTGATCCGCTGATAGGAGGAACTTAGAGTAGTCAAATTCAAGAAGACAGAAAGCAGAATGGTGGTTGCCAGGGACTGTGGGGAGGAGGAGCCCATGGAAGTTAGTGTTTAATGGGTACAGCGTTTCCATTTTGGAAGATGCAAACAGTTCTAAAGATGGCAGTGGGGATGGTTGCACAACATGAAGGTACTCAATGCCGTTGAGCTGTACACGTACAAATGGTTAAGACAGTAAACTGTATGTTATGTGTATTTTGCCACAATTTTTAAAAATCACACTGTGGAGGACATATAGGGTACAAGCCCCCAACCCCTGCTCCCAACACACACACACACACACCACACACACACACACACACACACACACAAAGTGTATTTATGGAGGGATTTCCAGGTCCCAGTCTCAGGGCCAAGAGCTCTACATGCATATGCACATTTAATTCTTCTCTAACCCTGGGAGGTACTATAAATAATTCACAGATGAGGAACTATCGCCTAGAGGGTTTAAGAGGCTCACACAAACTCACATGCTATTAAGTTGCAGATTCGGGGCTAAAACTCAGTGCAATTTGCTATAAAAATCGTAGAGAGTCCAAAGTTAACCTAAACCAGGAATCAGCTAACTTTTTCTGTATAAGACTAGAAAATACATATTTCAGGCTGGGCAGGCCTTTTGGTCTTTGTCACAGCTACTCACTCCTGCCACAAACATGAAGGCTGCCATGGGCAAGTTGTAAATGAATGAGCACAGCTGTGTTCCAACAAAACTTTACTCACACAAATAGGCAATATTTGGTTTGGCAACTCTTAGATGATTCTTTTTTTTTTTTTTTTTTTTTTTTTTTTTGGGACAGAGAGAGACAGAGCATGAACGGGGGAGGGGCAGAGAGAGGGAGACACAGAATCGGAAACAGGCTCCAGGCTCCGAGCCATCAGCCCAGAGCCTGACGCGGGGCTCGAACTCACGGACCACGAGATCGTGACCTGGCTGAAGTCGGACGCTCAACCGACTGCGCCACCCAGGCGCCCCAGATGATTCTTAACAGTGTGGCTAGTCTAGGAAGTCTAGGCAGTCTTGGGAGGTAGGTACTTGGCATTGGTAGGTAATCACTTCACTTTGAAAAGTCAAGGAAGCAGGGGTTTTGAGGCTCTAGGTGTCTTCAGAGAGATCTTCTGCCCATACTGGCCCCCTCTCCCTCTCTGGGCTGAAGAAGTCCCTTCACACCCTTCCAGCCTGGCCTTCTCATGTCCCTCTGTCCCTATGAGGCAGGACTGACTTTCACTCGGGGTCCTCAGCCCCATGACTCTGCTTGTCTAGGGGCTGCACCAGACTCTGCCCTGCAAAGCAGTCTTCAACCCAATTCTGCCTGGAGCGATCCCCATGGAACCCAGAGAGTTTCCTCATAGAGGAGGGGGTGGGGTCTGAGGGGCCATGGATGGAGCTGAGGTTTCTCAAACTGCTGCCTACAATCTGTTCACACAGGTTGATTCCAACACCGGCTGTCCCTGCAGTAGAACGTCCACATATGGAGCCCCAGCATAGGACAGCTTGCACCCTTGCCCTCAGTGCAGCCTGCCTCTGGTTCTTCCAGGTTTCTCCAGGGACCCCAAAGGAAAAAACTTCTCCTGGACCCTGCTCCTTTCCTTCTGTGGTCCCTGCTCTCTCAGAGTGGGCTGGCTCCATACTGCTGGGGCTCAGACCCTGCAGCAGTCTCCTTCCCCACCCGCACCCCCCCACCCCTACCTCTTGGATGGACACAAAGTCTTTCTCACCCACTGAAAATAGTTTTTTGTCTATCAGGACCAAGAAGAATAAGAGCACCAAGGGAGGAGCTTAACTCTGTCTTTTTCCTAAAGGACAGTAAGCCCTGCATGGTCTTGTTCTGACTCTGCTTCTTTACCCACCTCTTCCAGCCCCTGGATCTGCTCTCCCTCGGGTCCATGGCTTCACCTTCCTTGACAATCAGTTCCTGTTGTTGTTGTTGTTGTTTTTTAAACATTTATTTATTTATTTATTTATTTATTTATTTATTTTGAGAGAGCGTGAGAGCACGTGGGAAAGGGGCAGAGAGAGAGAATTCCAAGCAGGCTCTGCACTGTCAGCACTGAGTCAGACACAGCTCGATCCCACAAACCGTGAGATCATGACCTGAGCAGAAATCAAGAGTTGGAGGCTTAACCGACTGAGCTGCCCGGGCACCCCTCAGTCCCTGCTTTAAAGGGCCTCTCCCGGTGGCTGAATTTTCGTGTGCATGCATAATCTGAGCTCTTCTTTCAGTTCCCATGAGGCCGGGCTGAGAACCAAAGGTGAGCAAGGTGGTAGTGGTCGGGTTCATGGAGGTGACCACCAACCAAAGGGGTCACCTGGCAAAGCAGCTCCGTGAGGGAGTGACAAGGAACAGACAGATGTCTGTAGGTTCTGCCCAGGAGAGCCAAGGGGTACATGGGGCTTCCACAGAGCATCTAGTGTTAATGATGTGTGGGTTGCTGTTCTCCACGTATCTCTTTCCAGCCCATCTTCCCCCAGATAGGACCCGAGAAAGCAGCAAAGAGATAGTGCTTAAGTGATGGGCCTTGTTCTTCCTTGATAGCACTTTCGCAGCCTACAGAACTGAAAATTTCAAATGCTTCACTGTCCACAGGTACACAGAAGCTTTGGAAAACAAAGTAGAAATAAAGGCCATGATGTGTAAGTATCCACTAGGTAGGATGTCTGTCCCCTTTTCCTATTGCCTTGGTCACAATCGAGGACTGAGCAGGAATGTAGCTGAGTTGGTACCTCTGCAACTTGATGGTTATGACTTCATTCTGGGTCAGATACAAATGATTTCTTACAACTTACGCTTTGCAGCTTAAATTCACCATGACTCTTCCTCCCTTCAGTAAAGTGTGGGCTTCAGTGAAGGTTAATTGGGACACACACACACAGAGAAAGTGCTGAATTGCACCACGCATATGGTCCGGAGCTGACCCTCAGTACATGTCAAATTCCCTTTTCTTTCCTTCCAGAAGGGACGATCAAAAGTTAAGTATGCCATTAAAACCACCACCACCAACCACCACAGACCTGTGAAGGACAATAATGAAGTTCACAGACAGCGTTTCCTCAAAGCACACAGAGTCTGGCCTTCCATAGAGAGTAAGACTTGGGTTGAGTTTCAGTGACAGAAATGTACTGGGGAGCCAACTACTGACAACACAGATGGTCTGAGCTCTCTCGTGGGCTAAGCCTGTCCTGTCCTCTGGGTCTCTTCCCTCCATTCGTGCATCTATGGCATGGTGGAAGAGCTCTGGGAAAAGCCTGAAAACACCATCCTGTGGGGCCAGGGAAAGACCCACAGTCTTCACCTGGGTCACATGGCTCATCTCTTTGCAGCTCCCACATGTGAGCCCAGAAGGGGACTGAGCCCCATGAGGGTCTACATTCCACTGCCCAACTTCACTGTATTCTGAAAAGCCAAATTTAAAAAAGAAAGCTTAGGGGCGCCTGGGTGGCTCAGTTGGTTGACCGTCCAACTCTTGATTTTGGCACAGGTCATGATCTCACAGTTCGTGGGATTGAGCCCCGTGTTAGGCTCCATGCTGTCAGTGAGGATTCTCTCTCTCTCTCTCTCAATCTCTCTCTCTCTCTCTCTGCCCCTCCCACATTCGTGCTCTCTCTCAAAATAAATAAATAAAATTAAAAAATAAAAAGAAGAAAACTTGACCATTGCAGGATTTTCTTGCAACAGCACGGCCATGCATCCCTCCCCAAGATGCTCTTGGCTGGAAAGAGCTGGAGAAGGGCTGAGTCCAGCTTGCTCTGGTGGAGCCTGCATCTTGTTTATGTCAGAGGACATCACGGCTGCAGCATAACGGACTTAAGTAAGACACTCAGAAGAAGCTTTTGACATGAATGCTGGAAAGGCACTAGACCAGGGGTGGGAAAACTATGCCCCAGGGTTATAAATCGGACCCCATCATCTGTTTTTTATGGCTAGTGAACTAAGAGTGGCTTTTACACTTTTATTATTTTTTATTCAAGGATAATTAGCATACCATGTTATATTAGTTTCGGGGGTGAGATATAATGTTAAATGGTTGAAAAAAATCAAAAGAAGACTATTTGGGGACACACAAAAATCATATAAAATTCAAATTTCAGTGTCCATAGAAGTTTCACTGGATCAGAGCCAAGCTCACCTGTGTACATATTGCCTATGTCAGCTCGTGCAGCAGCATGGCATTGAGTGGTTGTGATCGTGTACATGGCCCACAGAGCCTAAAATCCTTATGGCCTGGCCCTTTAAAGAAAGTTTGCTGAGCCCTGCACCAGGCAATGGGGTACACCGGGGTTCTGCAGTATGTCTCTTGGGACCCAGTTATGAGGGGTTGAGTGTGGTTGGGTTTCTGGAGGAGCTCCAGAAATGCCTTCCTCCCTGGTTGTTGCACTTGTCAATGTGTTCCTAAGGCACACACAGCACCTCAGCATAGCTCAAAGCTTTATTGTGAAGTAGCAAGCTGGTGCCTTCCCACTCTGTTTCAGAAGGTTCTCCACCATGTCTTACTCAAGTCCTGTATGTTGCTATCACCATTTTCCAAACCTGACAGTCACTGAGTCAGAGAGGGGAAACAATCTGTGAGTCTGACGGCAAGCAAAGGCCAGGAAAGGAATGAACCTAGGAGATCTGGCTCCCAGTAGAGTTGAGGCTGACACCTCCTTCCAGGGCAGAGTAGATGGCACCTTTACTGCCCCCAGTGGGGCAGGCCCTAACCCAAGATGGAGAGAGCCATGCCATTTGGCATTCCAGGTGAGCTGGCCTCTTACCTGCATATCCCTCCTGGCGATGAACCCCTTGCCTTCTGTGTCACAGGTCTGAAAGAATTCCTGTGCCTTGCTCAGCATGGCCAGCTCTACCGGTGCCAGCTCCTGGGTCTCCTTACACTCCAGGTTGTCCAGGGGACTCAGGCAGGCCCCACTTTCCTTTGGACCCTTTCCAGGTCTCTGGGGTCTAGAGACCATTCTCCTGTCAGGGGTAGCCATCCGGGTTTGTCAATTTCTTCAAGTCTTTGCAGAACCTGAACACAGAAGATGAGAGAGACAAGTGGGTGTGGTGTGGATGGAGTGAGGCTGAGAAAGAATGAGAGAGCATTAGAGGGCAGCCATAACTGCTCACCAGTGTGCCTGGCCTCTCTTACCAACCACCTCCTCATTAACAGAATGGCAAGGGGAAATGTGCTGTGATTGCTAATAGATCAGCCAGCCCATTGAAAAAAGAAGAAGGGGGAAAAGAAAACAGACATTTCTAGAGTGAAAGAAGGTGGGTAGTGGAAGCCTGAAAATAATTTCTCCCCATTTAAACTAACAGCAACAAAACAGATCCTGATAGACAGACCAGCTACCATTTATTGAGTGTTCACTTGGAGGCAGGCACCATGTCTTGGTCTCTGTATACATCTTCTCATTTATTTCTCACATCTCTCTGAAATAGATATTAGCATCTTCATTTTATCGATGCTCAGAGAGGCTGAGTGACTTGACCAAGGCCACACAGCAAGTTAATGCAAAAACAGATTTAAATCCAAGCTCATCAAACTTGTATTTGACCTTAATCCTACATTGTCCTGACTCTTCAGCATTTCGAAGGGTGGAGAACTCTCTTCTCTCAGATTCACTGTTTCCTATGCCCTTCACAATCAACAAGTTCTTGGTGAGCTCTTAGCTCATACTGCAGGCCTCTATGGGGCCTGAGAGCATGCAGTGGAAAGCTGATGGAGGAAAATGTACTGTGTCCTCAAGGAGCTTCCTACTCTACTGGATTTTCCAGGCCTAGTTTGGTCTCTGGCCAACATAAAATCACAAATTATATGTCCTGATCAGACATTTAAAGCCCCTTATGGATTTTTTTTTCAGAGGGTGCACTTTAATGTGATGCTATGGGAGAAGTTATGCAGAAACCAACTTCTAGTCTGGACTCTGTTGCTCCTTAAGTGACCTTGAATAAGTCAGTACCTGTCTGGGTCTCAGTTTCCTCATCTGTGTATTGAGAAGACCGGTCCTATTTTCTTTAAGGCCCCTTCTACCTCTGACAGTCTGTAAGTGTATGATATTTCAACATAATAAATTGTTACTAATAAAAAAATGGGTCAATGTGATGAAAGGAAATAGTCATATCCTTGGAGTTTTCTATCTGAAAACTTTTTGGAAGTAAGCTAGGTCTAAATTTTTAAATATTTAAATGTTAAAATACAGATACACACTGTAATGCATTTTGGGGAAATGCAAAAAGTGAAGAAGGAAATATAGATCATATCTCCTACACCATTGTCAGAAAAAAGCGGGAAAATCACACTATCACCAGGTGGGTTTGTCTGATTATCAGAGCCCAGGGGTCTGGCTCGGCTACACCATAACTCCAAAGTAATCTGTGATTTGGGTCAACATTTTCCACCTACAAGATGTGTCAAGAGCTGTGGACCCAGAGCTGGAAGACTACCTCTGGCCTCAGGAATGCACCATGTGTAACAGAGCCTGGACAAAGTAGAGGAGACTTGACATTCTTGCTCCACTTGGACTGGACAATGGGCTCCCACCTGATCCCTTTGACTAGCCCTTCACTCAGGAATCGGGTCTTTCTCTCCATTCTTACACAGTGTGAACTGGCTGTCACCTAATCATAGACAGATTTAACATTTCTATTCTGTCTTCCCCGGAGGGAACTAAAGGCCTTGGTTATAAGTCCCAAGAGAGTAGGGCTGTTTTTGCATGGCTTACGTGTATTGCCCAAAATATCTATCGCAACACTGAGCTTAGGAAGGGCTTTTGGATAATAGAAGTGGTAACATCTGAGCTTCTGTAAATGTACAGCATTAGCAGAACAGTCTGTGTCTTCCTGCTGCCCAGCCAGGACTGTCTCGAGGTCTCTGCCATCCAGTAGCCCCTACCTTATTCCCACCTGCTGTTCCCAGAAGACTGGATGAATAATATCTGTTCTTCCTTGAGGCTTTTCTCTTGCCAGCCCCATAACATACTTCATCCTAATGGAACCCAATCCCTCTATTAGGTAAATTAGGATTCCCATCACACAGATGAGGTAACTAAGTCAGGGAAAGGTTAAACAACTTGGATCAAGGTCTAGTATAGTTAGAGACCCGATGTACTATACCATATTACCTTCCTAGCATGGCTCCAAGCTATGGACTTGCTCTTGATGGCCTATTTATCCCCAACAGATAATAACCTAAGTCACTTCCCAGAGGCATGTTCATCCTTTTAACATTTATCATTCATTCATTCATTCATTCATCCATTCTTATTTATCAACTGCCCAATTAGCAGGCTCTGAGCTAACACTGAAAAATGCAAACATGAATAAGACATGGTCCCTGCTATTAATGAATGAGTCTCAAATAGTGGGAATTCAGTCATGGTAACTGCTGGTAAGGGAAGGTATTTTGGGTTGGGTCCCTCCTCCATATCCCTCAAAATGGACGACATAGCAATCAACTACTTCTAACCACCTATGTGAGCTAAGTAAGCCCTTGAGCCACTCTGGCCTGGAAATTAGTAGAGATGCTCTCTCAGTTCTAGGCCTGACTTTCTCTGGCTCTCTGCCTTCCCTGACCCATGTCCCAGGTAATGCATGGCATGAGAGAACCAGTCCAATAGTTCTAAAGCAGCCAGCTATGAGCGACTAGCAGATAGGCACCATGCCTTATTTGATTTTAACCATAGTTCCTATCCCAGAATATGGTACACAGTAGGTGCATATTGATTGATTCTTAAATGAAGGAAGGACAATTTTTTTGCTGCATCCTTTGCCTAAAAGCATTTGTGTTTCAATCAGATAGCTCTCTGTGTGGGATTTTTATCTCATAAAGAACAAATTCAGATTTCCGTTTCCAGAAAAGATGGAGTAACAGGGATTGGGTTTGCTTTCCCAGCTAAAATAATTTTTAAAAAATCCAAACAAAATATATTTTTGAAAATTCTTTCTAAGACACTAGACATCAGTCAATGAAGGACAGTGATCCTTCAGCATGGCCAGGTTAGGGTGAGCTGAATGAGGCCCCTAAAGTGCAAAATTAAAGGAGGAATTTACTCTCAGGTACTAGCTCTGTACTTGCACAACTCTGAAAGTGAGTGCCTGCTTTTTTGAAAAAAAATTTTAATGCTTATTTATTTTTGAGAGACAGAGAGACAGAGAGACAGAGTGCGAGCAGGGGAAGGGCAGAGAGAGGGAGGGAGACACAGAATCTGAAGCAGGCTCCAGACTCTGAGCTGTCAGTACAGAGCCCGACGCAGGGCTCAAACCCACAGACTGTGAGATCATGACCTGAGACAAAGTCAGATGCTTAACCAACAGAGCCACCCAGGCGCCCCAAAAGTGAGTGTCTTCTTAAGGAAGAGGCGCCTAAGGTACAATATTCAAAGAGAAATCCATTCTGAAAACTGTGCATTAGAGAGTAATTACTTTCTAAATTTTGCACCCTAGGGACCTTACTCACCTCACTCTAGCCCAAAGCCTGTTCCTGACAGAAACAAACAAAACGAGCCCTATTATTGCCTAAAGAGTTTTTAGGCCATGACACAGGAAGGGGGAAATCCAGGCAGGGACTGGCAGACTCTCCAAGTTGAGGAAACCCAACTGTATGCTGCCTATAAGAAGTATAAACTTTATGACACAAATAGGTTAAAAGTAAAAGGTTAGCAAAATATATACCATGTTAACAGTAGTCAAGAAAAATCTGCATATTAATATTAGGCAAAGTTGATTCTACAAGGAAGAATATTAATGAGAATAAAGAAAGTAATTCATAGTGATAAAGAAGTAAATTCATCAATAAGATAGTAATAATCCTAAATACTTCTGTACCTAATAACAAGGCTTTAAAATGCATGAAGCAAAAACTGATACAACTGTAAGGAGAAACAGACAAATCCACAATCATATTCAAAGATTTTAATATCCCTCTATCAATAGTTAATAAAACAAGTAGACTGAAATCAGTAAAGATACAGAAAATACGAACAACACTGTCAACTATCTCGACCTGACATTTATAGAATACTCAACAAAGGGTTAATGTACTTTCTTTTCAAGTGCACATGGAATATGTAGTCCAGGATGGTCCATATCCTGGTCCATAAAATGAGTTTCAATAAATTTTAAAGGACTGAAGTCATAGAAAGTATGTACCCTAACCACAATGGAATTACACCAGAACCAATAACAGAAAGACCCCTGGAATACCCCTAAATATGTGAAAACTATATAACACACTTCTAAATAACTCATGGGTCAAAGAAGAAATGGAAAGGGAAATGAAAAAGTACTTTTAACTAAATGAAAATAAAAGCACAATATATCAAATTTGGTTGGATATTGCTAAAGTAGTACTCAGGGAAAAAATTATAACACTAGACACATATAACAGAAAAGAAGAAAGGTCTCAAATCAATGACATCAGCTTCTACCTTAAGAAACTAGAAAGAGAAGAGCAAATGCAACCCAAAGTAAGGAGAAAAACTAATAAGGGTCTGAGCAGAAATCAATTAACTAGAAAACAGAAAAACACTAGAGAAAATTTATAAAAATAAAGGCCGGTTCTTTAAGAAGATGAATAAAGAGAGAAGACACAAATGATAATATCAGAACTTTGAGAGGTAGCACATTACAAATTCTACAGACATTAAATGGCTAATAGGAGAATGCTATGAACAGTTTTATGCCAATAAATTTGACAATTTAGAGGGGATGGACAAACTCCTTGAAAATCACTAAATAACAAAGTTCACTCAAGAGGAAATAGATAAATGAGTAACACTATTGAAGAAATTGAACTAATAGTGAAAACCTTTCCTGCAAGAAAACTCAAGGCCCAGGTGGCTGTATTGATGAATGCTACAAATATTTAAAGAAAAATTAATACCAATTCTATGCAAACTTTTCAGAACTCTGAAGAATATGAAATACTTCCTAACATATTCTATGAGGCCGGGATTACCTTATGCCCAAACTAGACCAAGAAATTATCAGAAAATAAAAATACAGGCCAATATCCCCCATGAACATAAATGCAAAAAAGTTTTTTTTTTCCGAGAGAGTGCATGGGGGAGGGACAGAGAGAAAGGGGGACAGAGGATCCAAAGCAGGCTCTGCACTGACAGCAGCGAGCCTGATGTAGGGCTCAAACTCATGAACCAAACTGCAAGATCATGACTTGAGCTGAAGTCGGATGCTCAACCGACTGGGCCACCCAGGTGCCCCAGATGCAAAAATTCTTCAGGAAATTTTAGCAGATTCAATCCAATGCCATATATAAAAAGAATAAATACATCCTGACCAAGTGGAGTTCTAACTCAGGAATGAGAGAATGGCTTAACGTTTGAAATGAACAATATAATTCACCATGTTAACAAATTAAAAACGACAAACCATTATGATCATCTCAGTAGATGCAGAAAAAGCACTTGACAAAACCCAAAATCCACTCCTGATGAGAACTCTCAGAAAACCAGGAGTAGGGAGAAATTTGCCCAACCTGAAAAAGGGTATCCACAAAAGAACCAACAGGTAACATCATACTTAAATGGTAAAAAGCCAAAGGTTTTTCCCCTATGATCAAGAAACAAAAATGTCTATTTGTCTTGATGAGGTCCCAATAGTTCATTTTTGCTTTTATTTCCCTTGCCTTCAGAGACATGTTGAGTAAGAAACTGCTGTTTCTGCACTGCAAAGGAAACAGTCAACAAAACTAAAAGGCAACCAATGGAAAAGAAGATATTTGCAAATGACGTATCGGATAAAGGGTTAGTATCCAATCCAAGATCTATAAAGAACTTACCAAACTCAACACCTGAAAAACAAATAACCCAGTGAAGAAATGGGCAGAAGACATGAATAGACACTTTTCCAAAGAAGAAAGACATCCAGATGGCCAACAGACACATGAAAAGACGCTTAATAGCATTCATCATAAGGGAAATACAAATCAAAACCACATTGAGATACCACCTCACACCAGAGTGGCTAAAATTAACAACTCAGGAAACAGATGTTGACGAGGATGTGGAGAAATGGGAACCCTCTTGCACTGTTGGTGGGAATGCAAACTGTTGCAGCCACTCTGGAAAACAATGTGGAGGCTCCTCAAAAAATTAAAAATAGATCTACCCTATGACCCAGCAATAGCACTACTAGGAATTTATCCAGAGTTCAGGAGTGCTGATTCATAGGGGCACCCAATGTTTATAGCAGGGCTATAAATAATAGCCATATTATGGAAAGAGCCCAAATGTCCATAAACTGATGAATGGATAAAGAAGATGTGGCTTATATATACAATGAAATACTACTTGGCAATGAGAAAGAATGAAATCCTGCCATTTGCAACAATGTGGATGGAACTGGAGGGTATTATGCTAAGTGAAATAAGTCAGTCAGAGAAAGATAGATATCATATTTTTCACTTATATGTGGAACTTGAGAAACTTAACAGAAGACCATGGGAGAAGGGAAGGGGAAAATTAGTTTCAAACAGAGAGGGAAGCAAACCATAAGAGACTCTTAAATTTTTTTTAATGTTTATTTATTTTTGAGAGAGAGTGAGAGAGAGAGTGAGCAGGGGAGGGGCAAAGAGAGAGGGAGACACAGAATTTGAAACAGGCTCTAGGCTCTCAGCTGTCAGTACAGAGCCTGATGCGGGGCTCAAACTCATGAAACATGAGATCATGACCTGAGCTGAAGTCAGACGCTTAACTGACTGAGCCACCCAGGTGCCCCCATAAGAGATTCTTAAATACAGAGAACAAACTGAGGGTTGATGGTGGGGGTGGGGAGGAGGGGAATGGGTGATGGGCATTGAGAAGGGCACTTGTTGGGACGGCTGTTGTGTGTGAGTGATGAATCATGGGAATCTATTCCCAAAACCAAGAGCACACTGTATACACTGTATGCTAACTAACTTGACAATAAATTACATATATAAAAAAGTGTTTAGTCAATTTAACATTGTGTTGGAGATTCTAGCCAGTTCAATGAAGCAAGAAAGGAAATAAAAAACATCTGGATCAGACATGAAAAGGTAAAATCATCTTTATTCCCAGGCAACATGATTATCTATGTAGAAAATCTGGTGAAATTCACAAAAAGCTACTAGAACAATAAGTGAGTTTGACAAGGTTAAAAGATATAAGTTTTCTCTAAAAAATCAATTGTATTTCTGTACAGCAGCAACAAAAACTTAGAAATAAAAATATAATTTACAATAGCATCAAAAATATGAAATAGGGAGATAGCTGGCAAAAATGTGTAAGACCTGTACACAGAAAGCTTCAAAATATTGATGAGAGAAATTAAAGAAGGCCAAAATAAATGGGTAGATATTCATGTTCATGGTTTGGAAGACTCAGTACTACTAGGATGTCATTTCTCCCTAAATTCATCAAAAGATTCATCTCAATCTCAATCAAACTCCCAGCAGGCTTTTTTTTTTTTTTTTTTGTAGAAATTGACAAGCCAATCTAAAATTCATATTGAAATGCAAAGGACCTAGAATAGCCAAAACAACTTTGAAAAAGACAAACCACGTTGGAAGACTAACACTATCTGATTTCAAAACATTATAAATTTATAGTAAAAAAGGCAGTATGCTATTGGCATGAAGATCAAAAATTAAAAATAAAAAAATAAAAAGATAAATGGAACAAAATAAAGAATAGAGAATCCAGAAATAGACCATACATATAACTGATTTTTTTTACAAGAATGCAAAGGCAATGCAGTGGAGAAAGGATAATCTTTTCAGCAAATGGGACTGGAATAATTGGATAACCATTTGCAAAAAAAAGAATGTCAATGCATACCTTATACGACATACAAAAATTGACTCAAAATGGATCATAGACCTAACTGTAATGTCTAAAAATATAAAACTACAAGAAGAAAATGTCCTTGTGACTGTGGCTTAGTCAAAGATTCCTTAGGCACAATAGCAAAAGCATATTTTAAAAACTGATCCGTTGGACTCTATAAAAATTTAAAATTCCTGTTCTTTGAAAGACACCATTTAAGTACACATTGGGAAAAATATTTGCAAAGCCTGTATCTGATAGAGGGTTTTGATCCAGAATATATACAAAGTTCTCAGAACTCATGAATAAGAAAACAAACAACTCAATTTTTAAATGGGCAAAACATTTGAACAGCCACTTCATCAAATAAGATATATGGATATCACATAACTACATGAAAATGTTCAACATCATTAGTCATAAGGGAAATGCAATCTAAAGCCACACTGAAACACCACCAAACACCTATTAGAATAGCTAAAATAAAAAAAAGATCGACATACCAAGTATTGGCAAAGATGTGGACAATTGGATGGACCTCTCACACACTGCCGGTGGGAATGTAAAATGCTACAACTCCTTAGGAAAACATTTGGAGGTTTCTTTAAAAAGTCAAACAAACTTCTACCATACGGTCCTGACATCCCACTCCTAAATATTTACCCAAGGAAATAAAAGCATTCTTTCCACACAAAGACTTGTACATGAACATTCATAGAAGCTTTATTTGTAGTAGCCCAAAACAGCACAAATATTCCTCAACAGGTACATGGGTGAGCAAACTGTCATATATGCATGCAATGGAATGCCACTCTGCATTAAAAGGAATCAACTATTGGTCTAAGCAACAAAACAGATGAATCTTGAAATAATCATGTGAGCAAAAAAAAAGCCAGACAAAAGAGCACATAGTATTTGATGTCATTTATATAAAATTAGAAAAATGAAGACTAATCTATAGTGGCAGAAAAGAGATAAGGGAGGGTGAAGAAGGGTGAGAAGGAGAGATTACAAATGGGCAAGAGGAGAGTTTTTGGGGGTGTGGATATGTCCACAGTCTTAATTGTGATCATTTCATGGATATATATAAATTATATAGATATAGATATAGATATAGATAGATATAGATATAGATATAGATATAGATATATATAGATATATACAGATATGTATGTATGTATGTATGTATATATGTATGAGTATATATGTGTATATATAGTTATATATGCATACACATATATACACATATGTAGTTACATACACATACATATGTATGTAGAAATATATATCAGAACTTACCAAATTGTACACTTTAAATATGTACAGTTTATTATATGTCAATAGCTAAATAGATCTATTAAAAAAGAGAGAGAGAGAGAGAGAGAGAGAGAGAGAGAGAGAGAGAATAGGCCCAGGCCAGAACCTTCTCCTATCTCCCGACTTGCAAATCTGACCCCACCTACTGTATTTATCCCCAGGAGCCTGATTCTTCCTTCTAAATTCAACTCTGGAAAGCAGGAAACGGCATAAAATCAAGTAACTTCTCTGTGAAAATCCTCAGTCCCTTACCATAGAGAGCTCAGTGAACTCTGGCAGTAAGGGAATGGGGCAGACCGTTCCCCTACTGTGATGCCAGCCCCCTCTGGTTTGGCCTGTGATCTTCGAACAGCATCTGTGGGTTTTCCAAGGGAAATAGCAGACAAAACAACAGAAGTGTTTCTACTTTTCTTTCAGAAATAAAACAAAGCCCTGTGACTGGCTGGGCTGTTTCACATTTGGGTGAAGCCCATGGTTGCTGTGGGCTCAGGGCCGAACACAACTTTCTGCCTCAAATATTTTTTAGATTAACATACAGCCATAAAAGGGAAAATTGTGGGGTATATTCCAGAAGGAAAGGGAAAATGCCACCACCATCACAAGGGGAGCCATGACACCACTTTTCATCTTCCTTTCTCTATCAGGACCTGCAGACCACTCTTCTCCCTCCAGAGTGCTTCCTGAAAAGCCTTTATACACAGATGGAAATTATCTAGCCCTCAAACATTTCCAGGAACACTTCCCAAAATTCCACAATAATTCCAGTAGCTTAGTAACTGCTATAATCAGAAAGGTCATAGATCAAACCTAAATCCCTCCTAGGGGCTCTAAGCTGAATACCCCCTTACTCAGGGCTCAGTGGAGATAGAGAGCAGCTGGTCCCCACTCCCCAACACATACCACACCCGTTGTGCACTTGAAAGCAGCCACTAAATCACCCTGATCTCGCCTGAATCTCTCCTGCAGGCCGGGAAGTTGGGAAATCAAAAGCACAAAAGGCATCTTCAGGATCTGTTCGCATCTCTTTAATTACCCAGGCTTCCCCAGAGGCATTGTCCGTATGCAGCAGCCGCTCAAAGTTTCAGACATTCACTTTGAGTGGGCAGTGTCAAAAGGAGGCAGAGGTAGGCAGGTCTTGTCAAACTGCAGAGGGCACAGGAGGGGTGCTGAGCAAAGGCTTTCAAACACAACTCCAATATGAATGGATGGGATGTCATGAGGGAATGACACTGGTGGGCCCCCTGGGAAGGAGCAAGTTAAGGAGGAATCAAGGCCTCAGATGGGAAGTGTTTTCTAGGACTTGACAAAGGCAAGTTTTCCAGTTCCTTCTTCATCCTATAAAAACAGTCTATATAGGTCTGTTCCAACTCTCAGTGTTGGGTATGCCTTCAGGGCCCAGGTATAAGTCCACCTCCTCCGAGAAGTCTTTCTGGCTGCCCAGTCTGGACTGCTTTGGCTGCTGTCCCCCTGAATTCTTACTGACTCTATCATGCTTTCAGCATTAGAATATACTGCTTGGTCTAGTTGCCTAGAGTTTCAAGCGTACATGATATGAGTTACTTCATCCTTGAAGGGAGAAGTGCCATCCCAATAAATCTTAGTGAGTATGAAATTAATATTTGAATATTTAAATAAACAAATGCCCTGCCAATTCCAAGTCTGGTACTTAGCATATGGCAGGTGCCTAAGAAATATGTGTTGGCTTCTTAACTGACCATCGACAGTGAGGGCTGAGAGTGGTAAATATTTGTGATTAATGAAAAAATAGATATTTGGTTTTTGCCCCTGGTTCCTGGCACAGAGCTCCTAAAATCCTTGGAATTTCTTAAATGAAAGGGGTGTCTCTTGCTATTCATGATGAACCCCTTTTGAGCACACCTGAGTTTATGGGGAAGAGCTGATTCTTGGTGGGCTTCTAGAAAGCTTCAGAATGGGGGCCTGTTGCCAGAGGAAACAACCAGGAGATTTGACAGTTGACCTTCAGGAAGGAGAGAGGGACTGATGCTTAGGTTTAATCACCAATGGCCAATGACTGAATCAATCATGTCTTGATAATGACACCTCCATGAAAAGTCCTAACCTACGGGGTTTGGGAGCTTCCAAACCTTGGTGAGTGCATGGAGGAGGTGAGAGGGCATGCAAGCACCATGCCACCCCCCTACACACACCTTTCCTTGCCCTTCACATCTCTTCCACTGACTGTTCCTGGGTTGTATCTTTTATAATAAACCAGTAAATATAAGTGAAGCACTTGCTTGAGTTCTGTGAGTCCTAGTGAATTACTGAATGTGAGAAGGGGTTGTGGGAAGCCCGGAATTTCCTGCGGGTCGGTCGGACATATGGGTGGCAACTGGGGACTTGAGACTGGGATCTGAAGGGGGGCAGTCTTACAGGAAGGAGCCCTCAATCATGGGTCTACGCTAACTCTGGGGAGTTAGCATCAGAATTGAATTGAATCATTTGTGTCGGAAATGGTGCTGAAAAAAAAAAAAAAAAGACACCGCAATATCCGGCAACCAGTTCTCCAGGGTGAGGAGGGGGGATTTGTAGCATCTGCCTGTTTCTATAACGTCAGTATTCCTATCACGGCCCATTTCAAGCTTCCAACAATCAGCCCTCACTGAGAAAGGAATCATGAGGCTAATGTTTCTGCCCAGGGTGTCCTGATCTCTGCATCCCCAGGACTGTCTGCACAGGCGATGGTAGCTGATGCCTCCTATCGCTGTCCCCGCTCCACACACTAGACTTAAGGGGCACAGCCCATCTCAAATGCATCTTGGTACTTGGGGAAGACGTTCTGTAACCAAACCTCAGGGTTTCACGGGTGGCTGCCTGTTATTCATGCCTGCGCTCCTCCCCTCCTCTCCACGGCCTTGGGGCAGACCCTCTGGTGTGTTCAGGACAGTGAGGCAGGTACATGCCTCCTTGCAGTGAGGAACAAAGATGCTGAGCTGCTTTGCAGGGCCCCTTTCACCACTCACTGCTCAGGATTAAAGTATTTAGCACAGGAACCAGACCAGTCTGGAAATGAGACTTTGCGTATGGAAAACGCAATTGTTACCTACTTTTTTGACACACGGTGCAGGGGGCTTTGGACCAATCCCTCCCCTTCTCTGACAGGCCTCTTACTGTGGTGGATAAAAACACACATTCCAACGCTGGCCCGCCCAAGGTACTAGCTCTATGGCCACAGACAGGTGTCTTAAGCTCTCCGTGCCCCACTTTCTCATCTGTAAAATATTAGCTACGGTTATTCTTACTATTATGGAATTCAAGTGGGCTTCCTCCACCCGAGATAAAATTCTAACAAGGCAAACTAAGAAGCAAAAAAGCAACGAAACAAAGAAAATATTACATGAATAGATACAATCAAGAAACTCCTAAATCTAACCCTGGCTGCCACAGCTGGGTGGGACTTCGTGGTGTGATGTCACCCACCCCGGGCCACCAAGAAGGCCACATGCCTCCTCAGCCTAAATAAAGGGGCAGGTGTACGGGAGAGCGTTTGGGAGAGCAATCTTACCACTCTGCTGCCTGCTGTCGCTTATGCAACTGCTACATCCTGCCTCCTCTTCCCTCAAATTAGGTCCAATTTCCTTGTTCTCGCCTCAAGGGAGACAGGGAACAGCTGTCTCCTACCTCCATAAAATAACTCTTCCAGGTCTGGACAACTATTATTAAACATTCCCCTTCACACTTCTCTTGCTCTATTATAAGATACATTAAAGGCCCTGATAATGGTTTGAGGTCTCCGTGAGATGGTTGCTGTTCACCCCAATTCCTCTAATAATTAATGGTTGTAAACCACTTTGAAGATAAAAGGCATTTTATAAGAGCTAAGTCCTATTATGATTAGCTTTCCAATATTTTCTTGCTGATGCTGATGAGCACATCAAAGCCAAACATTGCCACAGCGTGATATCTGGTGGTTAATTAGATGTAGTTCAAGGCGGCTGGTATATATTAAAGAAACTGCTGCAAAATTTAACAACATTAAAAAAGTGCCTGCTTTTCCCAACACAAACAAGCTCTTTTCAAAGGCTGTCAGCGTCGATGCTTGCAAGACAAGTGCCCAGTGAGGACCAGGAGTTAATATATCCTCTGGGCCTGGAAAAGAAAGATACGGTAATGACATCTGGCTTTGTATAATGGCTTATTGATGTCAACATGATTCTAGGTACCCTGTCTCATTTCATTTTGTTTTGACAATCGTTCTGTGATATGAGCAAAAGCAAAATAAGACTGTCCCACTTTGTAGGTGACGAAGCTGCAAAGTGGGCTTCAGAGGCAGACATCAGTGTGTACAGCTGGACACAGTTAAGACAGGAATTATCAAGGTGACACTACTGATGCCCCACCCACATCCCCTCGGATATTTGTGCACCCTCCCCCGCCCCCCACCAGCATCTACATGCCTTTGCTTCTAACTCCCTGCACCTGTGCCTCTTCAAAGGCCGGCCCTTGGGCTGCTGCAGTGGCTTTGTCCTTATAGACAGAGACAGAAGTGGCTGGGGCTTCCCAGTCACCTCTAAACAGCTGATAGCCAATGACTGGCTGGGGTGGAAGTGTGAAAGCCCAAGCGAGGACAAACTCTGAGTTGTACCTTACAGTTTGGAACACTTTTGTAGGACAAGGCTGAGGCTGGAGCTCCACCTAACACCATACTCTGGCTATTTCCCCTACGCCTGTCCTCCTTCCCTCTCCTTTACCGGGTTCTCCCAAGAGCATTTCCTTAATTCCATCCGCTTGCACATGGATCCCCCCCGTCTCAAGATCTCCTTCCGGGGAACCCATACTAAGACAACTCTCTCGACTTAGCATTAATGAGAACATTTTGCATGTTTCCTGTTAAATACATTCTCCCAGATCCCCTAATTCCAAACCTTCCTTTCCAGGTCTCCAACCCAAAATATCTTTTTTTTTTCTGTGTCCTTCCCTATGCCATCAAGTCTCTTTACTCTCAGAGCCCCTATTTTTCCTTGAATCATTATGTTCTAATTACTTCTAGAAAGGCTAATCTTGGGGTGCCTGCGTGGCTCAGTCAGTTAAGCATCCAACTCGTGGTTTTGGCTCGGGTCATAGTCTCATGGTTCATGGGTTTAAGCCCCGCATTGGGCTGACAGTGTGAAGCCTGCTTGGGATTCTCTCTCTCTCTCTCTCTCTCTCTCTCTCTCTCCCTTTCTCTCTGCCCCTCCCCTGCTTGTGCTCTCACACTCTCTTTCTCTCTCTCTCAAAATAAATAAATAAACTAAAAAAAAAAAAAAAACTAATCTTTGAGCTCTCTTGGGCACATGGAAAGCACTGAACCAGGCAGACGGTGTGAGAGATACAAAGATGTACTTAAGACCATTCCTTTCTTCAATGAATTTACAATCTTGCAGGGGGACAAGATACAAATAAAGGAGGTAGAAGATAAGAGCTGCATGGGTGCACACAAGGAAAACTGCAGGAGCAAGCAACTGTCAGAATGGTCCCCCCAAACAAGGCCACTGTCCACACCACTCCACGCCACTCAATTCTGGCTCTTCTATTTAATCGTAAATATTTAAGAAAATGGAGGTCAGCTCTGGCAGAAATAACCCAAATAAATGGATAACCAAAAAAAAAAAAAAAAAAAAAAAGAACACCTTGCATTTAATTCTGGTTGCATTATTTTTTTAAATAGTACTTCTTCAGGAAACAGCTCCAGAGGGGTAAGTAGTTTGTCTTAGGAAAGCAGGTAATTAATGACACAGTGTGAATTCAATCCTAAACCAGACTCTTTGAAACCTCAGTTTCTCTATCGGTAAAATGGGACCAATGGTTTGCACTTTACAGAATTGTTATAAGAATTTTAAAAATAACATACACAATATATAAAAAATATCTGGTATGGTAAGCACTATGCAGTAGGTGGTAAGTATTATTATTCCCAGAGGTAATGTTATTGAGCCAAAGGGCATTTTGTACACATATTTTAATGGCTTTTAATAGATACTACCCAAACAGACCAGTTAGCCAAGCCATGGCAGCATTGCCCGGGAACCTGACCATGCCTCCTTACTGCTTTCAGGATAACTCTTAAATACGAAGGACTGTCACCACCTCTTTACAGTTATCTTCTCCACATTCTCTTCCCTCCAAATGATTTTCTATTCTCACATCTCTTTCATGCCTCAGCATCTCAAACATACCACTTACTTGCCTGGAATGCCCTTCTCCTTGTCTATGCTAAGTCCTATGAACACTTAAGAATTCCATTTAAGGGGCACTTTATTTGAGAAATCATCTTGACCTCAGCACAGTCTGACTTCTTCCTCTGGGCTTCCACAGTCTCCAGGACTTACGTCTGCTGCAGGAATTATTCCTGGTAGAGATTGACTTGTCTGTGCTCCCCCATCCTTCTCTTATACTCTCTCTCTCTCTCTCTCTCTCTCTCTCTCTCTCCCACATATACACACACATACATACCACCTGCACATGCCTTGAGAGAACGGATCATATCTTATTTCCTGCACTTAGCAAAATGTCTGGCTCGCTATCAAAGCCAAGTGAATGAACATATATAAATAATAACAAAAAAAAAATCCAAGCCCATGTTCTCTTTTCTGATTTAATCTGAAGCAGAAAAGAAAACCAAGAACCACTGTTTAATGCACCTTCTACAACAGCCACTCAAAGAGTTAAAGTCACACATTTTCTCCCAGGTCACAGTCCTGCAGGAATCACGATGTGTTTGGACAGCATAGTCCTATCATGAACTTTAGTGGCTGGTAGAAAATGAAAGGGGAGTAAGGACAACAATGAATCCACACTGCAGAGATAAGCCTAATTGGCAACTTAGCTAACAGTTCCTAACCTTCCCTCATCAAACATCTAGTCTGACTTCCTTCTCAATGGAGAAGTCTTGTTCTGTCTCAAGCTCCTCTATAAAAAGGCCGGCAGGAACCACAGTGTCCTAAAAGGTTTTGACCAGGCATCAAAAAATCTGGTTCGGGTGCTGGCTTCACCACCTTGTGACCTTGGGAAAATTGGTTCATTTCTCTGAAAAGGTAGGAATAACTGTTTCTCACCTGTCCCATCAGAGGAGTGTCAGATGAAACACTGGATGTGAAAGTGAATAGCTACATACAAACACAAATATATCCTTATCATTGCTATGGGAGAGGTCAGAGAGCAGAGAGAGGAAAGCAAAAGACTGTGGTCATGCTCTGCCAGGGAATTGGCTCTGTGAGTGACAAGTGACTGTGGAACAACAAATCATAGCCGCCAGCAAAGGTTCTAGGCTTTCTTGTTCCCATGTAAAAGAGCTATGTAAAAATGGCATATAATGTCACCATGTAAAAGTGACAAACATTCTCCTGCCGAGGCATTGTTGAAACAATGTTTACATTTGTAGTGGAACTACCACTAATGTAACTACCCTAATATAGTAGAACTGACCTCTGTCATCTAGTTTTTAAGAAACTGTGTACCCTATTCCTGATGAATATAGACACAAACCAAATTCAACAGCACCATTAAAAGGATCATACACCATGATCAATTGGGATTCATCCTTAGGTTGCATGGATGGGTCAACATATGCAAATCAATGAATATGACACATCACATTAATAAAATGAATTATAAAATTATATGATCATCTCAATAGGTGTAGAAAAAGCATTTGACAAAATTCAACATCCATTCATGATAAAAACTCTAAAAAAAAACTGGGTATAAAAAATGTACCTCAACTTAATAAAAACCATATATGAAAAATCCACAGCTAAAATCATACTCACTGGTGAAGGGTTAAAAGCTTTTCCTCTAAAATCAGGAACAAGACAAGGATGCCCATTCTCACCATTCCTATTCAACACAGCACTAGAAGTTCTAGCCACAGCAATCAGGCAAGAAAAATAATTGGAAAGGAAGAAGTAAAATGATCTGTGTGTTGATAACATGGTTTTATATATAGAAAATTCTAAGGGGTTCACCAAAAAACTATTAGATCTGACCAATAAATTTAGTAAAGCAGAATATAAAATCAACATACAAAAATCAGTAGCATTTCTATACAATAACAACAAATTATCTTAAAAAGAAATAAAACAATCCCATTTACAATAGCATCAAAAAACAATAAAATACTTAGGAATAAATTTAACCAAAGGGGTGAAACATCTGTACACTAAAAACTATAAGACATTAATGAAAGAAACTAAAGAAGATACAAATAAATGGAAAGATATTCCATGTTCATGGATTAGAAGAATTAATATTGTTAAAATGTCCATACTACCGAAAGCAACTTACAGATTCAATGCAATCACTCTTAAGACTTCAAAGGCATTTTTTTTTTAGCAGAAATAGAAAAAATAATCCTAAAATTAGTTTGGAACCACAAAAGACTCCAAATAGCCAAAGCATATCTGCAAAAGAGGAACAAAACAAGGTATCATGCTTCCTGCTTTCAAACCATACTACAAAGCTATAGTAATCAAAACAGTATGATACTGTCATAAAAACAGAGGTAGAGACCAACCCCCCAACTAAACCCATACATATACAATTTGATAAGGGATTCAGGAATACTCAATGGAGAAAAGATAGTCTTTAATAAATGATGCTAAAAAAAATTGAATACTCATATGCAAAAAAATGAAACTAGACCCATATCTTATATCACTAACAAAAATTAACTCAAAATGGGGGCGCCTAGGTGGATCAGTCGGTTAAGTGTCTGACTTCAGCTCAGGTCGTGATCTTGTGGTTCATGAGTTTGGGCCCCATGTCAGGCTCTGTGCTGACAGCTCAGAGCCTGGAGCCTGCTTCAGAGTCTGTGTCTCTCTCTCTTTTTCCTCGCTCCTCTTCTCCCCTTCTCCTTCCCCACTCACATTTTGTCTCTGTTTCTCTCAAAAATAAATAAAGATTAAAAAATAATAAAAAATTTTTAAAAATAACTCAAAATGGTTAAAGACTTAAATGTAAGACCTGACACCATAAAACTCATAGAAAGAAATCATAGGGAAAAAGCTTTGATACTGGTCTTGACAATGATTTTTTAGAAATGACATCAAAAACATAAGCAATAAAAGCAAAAATAAACAAATGGAACTAGATCAAACTAAAAAGCTTTTGCACAGGAAAAGAAACCAACAACAAAATAAAAAGGCAACCTACAAAATGGAAGAAAATATTTGCAGACCACATATCTGATAAAGTGGTAATATTCAAAATATATAAGGGAATCATACAACTCAATAGCAAAATAGAAACAAAAACAAAAACAAAAAAAAGCAAATAATCCAATTAAAAATGACCCAAGGATCTACAAAAACATTTTTCCAAAGAAGACACTCATTTAAACAGACAGCAAGTACATGAAAATGTGCTCAACATCACTAATCATCAGGGAAATGCAAATCAAAACCACAATGAGATATCACCTCACACCTGTCAGAATTACTATTCTCAAAAAGATACTGGCTAACAAGCATTGGTGAGGGATGTAGAGAAAAAGGAACCCTGTGCACTGTTGGCGGGAATGTAAATTGGTGCAGCCACTGTGGGACACAGTATGGAGGTTCCTCAAAAAATTAAAAGGAGAGGGGCACCTAGGTGTCTCAGTTGGTTGAGCATCTGACTTCAACTCAGGTCATGATATCACGGTTCTTGTGAGTTTGAGTCCTGCATCAGGCTCTGTGCTGATAGCTCGGAGCCTGGAGCCTACTTTGGATTCTGTGTCTCCCTCTCTCTCTACCCCTTCCCTAGTCTCTCTCTCTCTCTTTCTCTCTCTCTCTCAAAAATAAATTAAAATTTAATTTAAAAAAATTAAAAGTAGAACCACCATATAATCCAAGAATTCAATTTCTAGATATATATCCAAAGAAAAATAAAATCATTATCTCAAAGAGATACCTACATCCCCATGTTCATTGTAGTATTGTTTACAAAGCCAAAGCATGGAAACAACCTCAAGTATCTATCAATGGATGAATTAATGAAGAAAATGTGTTACATTATATATATATATGTATATATACATAAAATATTATATTATTCAGCCATGAAATGTAATATTACTCAGCCATAAAAAAGAAGAAATTCATTTGTGAACAACACAATCTTGAGGACATTATGCTGAGTGAAATACATCAGACAGAAAAAGACAAATACTATACGATTTCATCTATAGGTGGAATCTAAAAAACCAGAATTCATAGACACAGAGAACAGACTGGTGATTTCCAGAAGTGGGGAACAGGACATGGAGGAAATGGGTGAAGGTGGTCATAAATCACAAACTTCTAGTTATAAGATAAATAAGTCTTAAGGATGTAACATACAGGGTGGTGACTATAGTGAGGAAGCAGATATGAAAGTTCTTATTACAAGAGAAAAATTATGACTATGTGCTGTGACAGATGTTAACAAAATGGTGCTAACCATTTGTCAATTATAAATATGAAATCATTCTGTTATACACCTTAAACTTACACAATGTTTTATGTTAATTAACCAATTTTATATGTAAATTATGTTAATTATATGTTAATATGTTAATTCATATGTTAATTGACTTATGTATCTCAATAAAGCTGGAAAAAAAGAAGAAAGAAACTGTTCTCAAGAAGGCTTGGGAGAGGGGCACCTGGGTGGCTCAGTCAGTTAGGTGTCTGACTCTTGGTTTCAGCTCAGGTCATGATCTCACAGTTGGTGGAATCGAGTCCCACATAGGGTTCTGCGCTGACAAGTGTGAAGCTTGCTTGGGATTCTCTGTCTCCCTTTCTCTCTACCCCTCTCCAGCTCGTGTTCGCTTGCTCTGTCTCTCTCTCAAAATAAATAAAAATAAACTTAAAAAGGGGTGCCTGGGTGGCTCAGTCGGTTGAGCGTCCGACTTTGGATCAGGTCATGATCTCGCCATCTGTGAGTTCGAGCCCCACGTCAGGCTCTGTGCTGACAGCTCAGAGCCTGGAGCTTGCTTTGGATTCTGTGTCTCCCTCCCTCTCTGCCTCTCCCTTGCTCATGCTCTGTCTCTCTCTCTCTCTGTCAAAAATAAATAAACGTTAAAAAAATAATAATAAACTTAAAAAAATAAAAAAGAAGGCTTGGGAGAAATAGCCCATCTGAAGACTCAGGTCCTGAAATCTAAGCACTTGCTAATGATCCTCATGAATACTAAAAACAACATCAGTGGCCCCAACACAGGCTGAAGACAGGGGTGAGGGAGGAATAGGTAACTCTTCCTGTCTGGCAGGCACTTATGCTACTTGTGATTTGAATCCCACCTAGGAAACACACACAGACAAATCACAATCACAACTCACTTTCCACTGGGGACCACAGTGGAAGGGGTTTTATGGTAATTTGGGGACAAACAGAGGATCCATTCCTCACTTCCTCCCTCCCGGCAGGGCTGCAATGACCCAGGTATAGTCCCATCCTCTTCCAGATTCTGGAGAAGAGGAGATGAAGTGGAAGTGCTTAGTGGCCTGAGTGCTTAGTGGCCTGAGTCTGGAGACTGTGTCCAGCCCAGTGAGGGCAGACCCTTGTGCCTGAGAAGGGCATAGCCTCAAGGCTAACTGGACGGCCCTCTCAAAGCCCCAGTTCCCAGCAGTGCTCTTGAAGCTGTTTGTGTCCAATCTGCAGAATGCATTGGCCACATGCTAAGTAGCACGGTCTGAGAGCAGGCTTGCAATCACTGGAGGTAGCAGTGGTGACTCAGAGGGGGTTGGGGTTATCCATCACACCGCTGCTAAGCCCAGTCTCCAACTATAGTTTGATCTGGCAGACCACATGTGTCTTACCAGTGAACATGGCCTTCCATACAGCTCATATGCACAATTCAGCCAAAGCAAATGCTTCCTATTCCATATGAATACAGCATGGGGGTGTTCATGCCTTCATTTAATAAATATTTACTACATGCAGGCACTGTTTTAAGTGCCAAAAGGCAGCAATAAGTCAAATCTAGCAAGCTTTTGACCTTGTGGAATTTATATTCCAGTAGAGAGAGACGAACAATAGATACATAAATCCAGTAAGTACTTTGAGAGAGTAAAAAGTGCTGGAAGAAGACACCCTCCTCCCTAAGTCACCTTTCGGTACCCCTCACTGGCATCGCTGCTGAGGACGCTAGAAGCAACCAGAGTGGGGAGGCTCCACTCTAGTGGAGAGGGAGACACAGAATCTGAAGCAGGCTCCAGGCTCCAAGATGTCAGCACAGAGCCCAACTCGGGACTCGAACTCGGGAATGGCAAGATCATGACCTAGGCCGACATCGGCCGACTCAGCTTAACCGACTGAGCCACCCAGGCGCTCCTGGTCATACCTATTTTTTTTTTTTTAATTACATAGGCTAAACACGGAGACATCAACAGTGTTATTTCTAGACAGTAATATTCTTTTTAAGTTTATGTAAAATTTTATTTATTTTGAGAGAGAGAGAGCACATGCATGAACACACAAGAGCACGCAGGGGAGGGGCAGAGAGAGAGGGAGGGAGAATCCCAAGCAGGCTCCGCACTGTCACTGCAGAGTCCGACTCATGGCTGCTTCTCATGAACCGTGAGGTCATAACCTGAGCCGAAATCAAGAGTCAGGTGCTTAACCAACTGAGTCACCCAGGCGCCTCTCTGGATGGTAAGCTTAAGAGGTGATTTTTTTTTCTCCTTCTGTATTTTCTAATATTTTTGCTATTACAATGTATTATTTGTGCAATAGTGGGGAAAAAAACAGTTTTTTAAATGAGAAGAAAAACTTAGCTAAATAAAATTAATAGAAGTATATTTGGACAAGTAGGCAGGGACCAGATCTCAGGATGGTGAATAGCATCTAACCCCACCACTTTGTGGTTTAGAAAGCAATTTTGCAAAATTATCACCCTCAACCCTCACAAGACTTTCTCAAGGTTACATAGGAAATAAACCCCAGTGCAGGAAAATACCTGACCCTTAGGTCCCTGGCTTCTTGGCCAGTATGTTTTTTCATTATTCCACATGCCCTTCTGTAGCTGACCTCACTTCTCTTTATAGCTGAAGCCTTCAGAAAGCCTCTGAGCACCCCAGGTCCTAACTCCCCATCTCTCTGCCTTCATCACCCCCGCGCCCCACAGTGGCCACGCTGATTCGTTCATATGTGAGTTTACTGAACTAACTAGTCCGAGTCCCTACCAGGTTCTGAGCATTGTACTAGGTGCTCAGGATAGAGTGGAGAACTAACTGCCCCCACCCCCACCGCCAGTGCAGGGGAGAGGCTTTAACTAATACATGAAAATATAATACATATATAACTGCACCGAAGTAAAAGTAAAGAGTGTTATGCAAATAATTAGCATCAGAGGGAGCTGAATGGAACTGAGGTACTACTTACTAGCCCTTTGCTCAGTATTGAGCAAAACATTGTTGCTGAGTCTCCAAGGTAAGTCAGGCAGATACAGTTGGAGGTCAAAATTACAAGAGCCCAAATCCCAGAGAATGCATGTTCTGGATGGAGAGGTGGCAGGCAAAGCCAAATGAAAAGTTAATTAAGGACATTGTGCACACTTACAGTAATGAACCAACCCACTAAACCTTCTCCGCAGCAAGGTGGAGTTTACCAACCACATCACCAGAAATGTCACAAGTCAACATCAGACATGTCACAGGATGATTGTGGCCGGGAGAGGTCACTCACAGAAGTCTTGGAATGGGAAAGAAAGGAAAATGTGCAGCTAACCATACAGGAAAGGAGGTTCCATGTCTGAGTGGCACAAGACTGCAGGACATTACCGGTTGGAGGGGGCGCACATGCAGGAAAGTCTTCTGTACATAAAGCAGGACTTAAATGGCCTTGGAGAGGTCATGGGATTTGGATGGTCTTCAAGGTAATCTCATTTAGCAAGACCACCAGGATGCCCCGGAACCTGAGGCACAGTCGGGGACACTTTTCTCTTCCAGATGCTGGTGGCTGGCTTCCTGGCCTCTCACCGGCCCAGGGACTGGAGCAGGGAGGCCTGGGGCCCTCGATCATGTCTGAAGGCTTCTAAGTGTCTCTCTAGCTGTGCTCTGAAGAGCCAGGAGTGCTGCTGGCCACCCAAGGCTGAACATAAAGACTGATTTCAGCACCAGGAAAGCCGGCAAATGAGAACACCTGGCTAATTAGCTCACCTGGGCATGGGGTTTTACTGCAATATATCTGTAAGTGAAGTTCAAAAACTTCCAGGTGCTAGGAGCCACTGGGGACAGAATATGCAAGCCAGGTTCTGTTCTCCGTTGCCATTTGCTATTACATCACGGCACCAGGGATCAAGGCTGTGGTGAGCCCCCTGGACACACTGGTGACTGCACGGTAACAGTATAGCAATAAATATTTAGTAATGGTAGCAAACTTTCACATGAAACTTAAGAGTTAGGAGACACTCTTTTTTACAAGTTAATATCTTATTTGTGGGGCACATGGGTGACTCAGTGGGTTGAGCATCCAACTCTTGATCTCAGCTCAAGAGGTCATGATCTCACGGTTCATGGGTTCAAACCCTGCCTCGGGCTCTGCGCTGACAGTGCAGAGCCTGCTTGAGATACTCTCTCTAAAATAAATAAATAAATAAACAAACAAACAACTTTTAAAAAAGCTAATATCTTATTTGTAACACACACATGCACGCGCGTGTACACACACACTGCTACATGGTTTTCAAAGGTTGTGCTATCTTATTTGTAGTAAGAACATGCGTAGGCCCGGGAATGCCCGCACATCTCACAGATGTCACCTCTCCATGTGACCCTGAGTCATCCTCAATGACACCTGCATCCCCAAGGCACTTTGACTTGGCAGTGTGGCCTGTGAGTGGAGCAGGAGAGCCTCAGACAAAGACTCCGGGAACCTGTGTTCATCCTGGATCTCATTCTCTGCTTTCTCTGAGTAACACAAGTCTGTGGCTTTAGACAGCCCTGGGTTCAAGTCCCAGCTCTGTCCCTTACTACTCATGCGACCCTCAGCAAGGTATGTAACTTCTCTGAGCCGCTTTCCTCCTTTGTTAAACACGGGTGATAGGAGTACCTCTTGCAAAGTTGTCCAGAAGATAGTAAGACACAGAGCATGTGAAGTGGGTAGGGCCCATACTTAGTACTCATTAAGTACTGATTATGTTACTGTTGTTATCACAGAGACAGCACTGTGTCATTCTCTCGCCTGAATGCATGAACTAGGACAGAACTCCTGGGGTAGACATTGTCCCTCTTGCTTCGTGAAATCAGCGTGCTGCAGCAGGGTGGACCCGGGTGCCCAGGGAGGCACCTTGGTTTGTAGGCACCTTCTCCCGCAGGCAGGCAGGCAACTGTGGTCACCGGGGCGGCCGGCGGAGTCTTGCTCCTGAACCCTACCACTACCCTGTCCAATAGAGTAGCTGCAAACCACGCGAGGCCATCAAGTGCTTGAAATGTGGCCAAACTGACATGCGTTGTAAGAATAACGTAGTTCAGAAAAAAAGAAATGTCAAATATCTGATTAGCACATTTGCAGATTGCACTTGAAATGATATTTGGTGTGTATCAGGTTCAACAAAAGGTTAATAAAACCAATTTCCCCTGTTTACTTTTTCTGAAGTGGCTACTAGAATATTGAAAAGCATTATGTGTGGCTCCTGTTATGTGTCTACCGCATAGCACGGGCCTGGCAAGTAAGCTCCATGGAGGCCAAGGCTTTGTGGCTTTGGTCCACAGCTGGGTCCCCAGCATGTGGAACAGGCCCTAAATGAATGAGTGAACCCATAAGCATGTGAGGCCTGGGGGAGAGCTTTCAAGAGCTGGAGGCCATGCTTGAGAAGGTGGGGACAGTCCTGAGGCAGTCTGGGGGGGGGGGGCAGTGTGGGCTTCATACAGGTGAGTAAATGGAGTCTGAAAACAGTATTAAAAACTTGTCCCCAAACAGCCAGATTCAACCCAAGGGCGTCTCAGACCTATGCCCTTTCTACTAAATCCCTTTACCTCCCACAGCAATATAGAGTTAAGGAAAGAAAAGTCGATTTTGGATTTTTTTAAAAACAGCATACTCCCTCACGTTAGCGCTGATGTCCCAGCATTGGAAAAGTCACTTGGCCTCCTCGGGTGCTGGGCTCATGTCTTTTCCACTCTATAAACCACGAGATGGCATCGATTTCATTTCTTTTTCCCGGTGGGCATAGAGGAGAAATCCCAGCCCAGAAGGTAGTCTCCAAGGCTGAGCCCTAAATATTTTCCCACTCTCCTCTCCACTGTTTGACTCCCAAAAAGGCTCTCCCGTTGAGGTTTCCTCACATCGTCCAAATCAATAATTTGTTTGTTTAAGGGTTTGCTTTGATTTTGCTTAGTTTTAGATGCTTTTCATCAGAAGCCAAAACCTTGCAGACTTTTTCCTTGATCTTGTAATGAAATTCCCTTAGAGATATTTAATTCTAGATAGAGCTTCAGCTATGCCACAAATCTAAGACATCTAAATAATAAACATCCTGCCATCTTCAAATAAAAATCTCAGAAGGCAAAGGGGCTTGTCTCCCTTACATCTGCCTTTACTCTTCTGTTGCCGACTATACCAATGAATTCCCTACATTTTGTTTCGAAAAACGGAAGGTACTCAACCCACTAGCAGCCTCTCATGTTTCCACTCGGGATCCTGATGCTGTGTGAACATTTTCCGCTGCTTTTATGCCAGTGAAACCCTCTTATGTCTCTGCCTTGCTTGCTCTCCCCTGTGGCGCACTGAGCGAATTCCCCTCCTGACTTGGTCCCGGCCTCCCTACCCTCCCTACATGGAGCTTTCCGGAAAAGACCCTGTCTTATTTCCATTTCCAACCCTGGCTCCAAGGGCCTCTCAAATTTTAACCTAAGATAAGAGTTGTTAAGAGCCCAAACGGATTTCTTGGAGAAGATTCCACCCACCTCTCCCCAGCCTGGGGTGAGACGCCAACACTATTTTTGATCAGAAAGGATAAAAAAAGATTTACCAGGCTCAACCGTGTCATTCTACAGCAAGAAAAGGGCCTCTGCCAGGCACCAGGGGCAGTACTGCCTTTTCAGTGCAACCTGACGCACAATGCAGGGCAAACCGAGTTACCCACCCATGTCTCAGCTACCTGTTGAACCGTTATGGATCTCTGTCCCCTTTCCTGCCACCCAGCAGACCAGGACTTGAGGAATGCACGCTAGTTTTAAACAAGCAGCAAGCACCAGGGCAGTAAATCTGTTTTTTCAAAAATAATGGTGTGCTGCATTCCAAAGCCCAACAAATTCACCTGGTGGATATCTTCAGCGGACATTTATGGAGGAAGCCCTTAGTGCAAGATGTTGTGTTCCATAACAGGGATAAAAAGTGAGCAGCACATTATCCGTGCCCTCAAAAGCTCACAGTCTAATGGAGATGGATGTACGTGACAAACTTAAATGTAGGGCAGAATGAGGAAAAGTAGTAGGAAAAGTATGTTTGTGTGTGTACTAAAAAAGGGTGGGAAGAAATACACCCCAATGTTAATGGTTACTATCTCTGTTTATTGGATTTATGGGCCATTTTTTTTCTCTTCTTATACTATCTGCTATATTCTCAGTTCTTTTTATGACAAACACACAGTGCTTCAGGGCGCCTGGCTGGCTTAGTTGGTAGAGCATGTGACTCTTGATATCAGGATCATGAGTTCAAGCCTCACGTTGGTTGTGAAGCCTACTTAAAAATAATATGCTGCTTATGAATAAAGAAATAAAGTATGTTTTTCAAGAAAAAACCCAACACATTATGAAGGATAGCTATTTGGATGATAAATGAAGGCTTTGTGGAGAATAGGGTAAGGACATTGGCCCCGCAGGATAGGTAGAATTGGGTGGTGAGGTTGGGGGAGATGATCTCAGGCTGAGGAGAAGCATGAAATGGCCCCCAGGGCTGAAGCGATGGGGAGGACAATTTGGGAAAATGTGAGTAAGAGGACAGTAGTACAGGCACTCACCTAGAGTGGGAAGTATAGCAGGGGGTCTGGAGGCCTCAAATGCTGTGCCAAGTAGACTCAGTTGCTTATTCTCTGTGTTTCTTTGGCCCTTTGTGTTTGTTGCTAATATACCACTCATCATACCGCATTACACATGGCTGTATTCCTGTCTATACCTTACTCAATTTTCAGGTCTCGGAGGTCAGGGATCGTGGCTCATTCATTCTGTAACCATAGCACCTAGCATAACAACTAGCCCATAACAGGAGTCGACAGATGCTCCTTGGATGAACTGAATTCTAAGAGGGTTATTCTTTATTTTGTAGGTAGTAAGGAGTCATCATGAGATCCAGAACCTAACATACTTCAGGCAGTTATTATGTACCAAGCACTATGCTAAGTGCAAAACTATATTGTCTTCGTTGGTCCCACCTATAATCCTGTGTGCTACGTCCACCCTTGTTCACACACAAGGCTCAGAAAGGTTGAGTAACCTGCCTAGGTCTTACAGCCAGTGGTCAGAGAAGCCAGGAGAGTCTGAAGACGGTGTGGAGGACAGGGTCAAACAGAAACATCACAGAAACAAGGAGACGACACCCGTTCGAGGCTGAAGGGACCTGAGGTAGCCCCGCTGCTCGGAGAAGGGAAGTGAGGAAAATAGAAGGCGGGGTGGGGGAGTCTGGAGGCAGTGCTGAGAACGGAGGGCTGACTGCTCCTGAGCTGCTAAATGTCCCAAGCACATTTATTATTTCTGATGTCAACAGAGGGACAGACAGCACCCACAGGGACTTGCCCTGTCCTTGGGAGAGCTCCCGCCCATCAGAACAAGGCTTGTGGAAAGAGCTCCTCCCCAGGCAGCCTTCTGACATTTTCCTGTCCACTGTATTTCTCTAAAAGTTCCCAGACTGGGGGGGGGGGGGGGGGGGCCCTTGTTGAGCGTCCATCTTCGGCTCAGGTCATGATCTCACGGACCGTGGGTTCAAGCCCCGCGTTGGGCTCTGCACTGGCAGTGTGGAGCCTGCTTGGGATTCTCTTTCCCCGACTCTCTCTCTCTCTGCCCCTTCCCCATTTGCTGTCTCTCTCTCTCTCTCTCTCTATTGAAATAAATACACTTCAAAAAATGATAACAAATAAAAAATTAAAAAAATAAAAGTTCCCAGCCGGGGACATCTTCATGAACATATCAGTAAGGCTGGCCTTGACACAGGTAAACCAATTTCCTCCGCCCAGATGAAAGCCAAGTGGGGAGTCAGGAACAGTGTCCAGTCCCACCTCCATCACTGACCCCCAGACCAGGATTCCTATTGTATGTTCTCACAGACTTCAAGCCCCTCCCTAGCATCTCTCCCCACTGTAATGGATAACTACGTGTGTCATCAGTTACCATCTCTTTCCCCTGCTGGACTGTGAGCCCACCTGAGGCCAGGGCCTGTCCGTCTCAGCCCCAGCGGTCCGCCCAGCACTTCCCTAGAGTACTGAGCACGAGGCAGCTGCAGTGTCTGGTGGGTGGACTGATGGCTGGTTTCTGGGATGCCCTCTCTCTGGGTTGGGACTGTGTGAGAGAAGGCAGCCATGCCCCAGACTTCTCCTCACGGCAGGGATCCTCCAGCAGTGCTGGCCCTCTGGGGGCCACTGTTTCTCCCCACAGTTCACGTGGTCAGTTAGTGTAAGATTTATGCACCCCTCCGCCCACCCCGGGAAAATTCCTCAGATTCCCTTGCAAACAGGAGATGGTGAGCAAGGGAGTGTTCCTCTTTCAAACAGTGATGAAACTGTATGTTTGCACTCTGCACACCTCACTGCTCAACTTGGAAACATTTTTTCCTGGTCCTCTGCCTCAGGAAGGGGCAGCTGAGTGTCCCTGTGAGACTTGACACCAGCAATGGTCCTTCATCCCTGCCCCCTAACTTTGGCCCCGCATCTCACTTGAGGATGGCCCTTCTCCTTCACAATCCATAATGGCAAGGATGACCGCTCAGGTTCCTGGAGGCAGGGGGAGGCCGGGGAGGCCCTCTGGCAGGACATCCTGTCCAGCAGATCCCCAAATAACTCCTGAGGCTAACAGCTCCAATCCAACCTGCACCCAGCAGTTTGCAGCCTGTCCCTCAACATGAAAACAGTAGCCACTGACTTCACAGTGCCATAGGGTGGTGTCCACAGAAGGAAGTGACCTCCTTCCTTTTAATACATTCATTCCCAGAAAATGAAATGAAGTTCTTCTGTCCTTCGCTTGTTTCTGGGACAGTGCGTAACGTTAACTCCCCAACACAGCTGACAGTTGAAGACTAAGAATAACCGTGGGCTGGTTGCTCCCCTCTGATTCTTCTCTCTGCTTCCAGTCCGGTATCCTCCCCCTCCCCTCACCTCCAGCTTGGCACTGCAGTCCCTGGATGGTCCTTGCCAGACAGTGTATGATTGCCTCTCCACCCTGAAGACAATTGTACTCAGGTGACCTCTCTGCCCCCACACTACTGGTCCTTCCTGAGTCGGCTGCTGAGAATGCATGAGAGATGCACACACAGGATCCAGCAATGTGATCAGCGAGGCTTGGTCCGGGGCACTCTCGCCCCCGCTCAGCTCCTATGTGCCAGCCACAAAAGTCCAGGAGGACACAGAGTTCATGAGCATTGTCAATGAATGATTTCCCTTGCTTACGTTTGCAGAAAGTAGGGCACGGATCTGTGTTCCATCGTGCGGTGCCCGCGAGATGCCTCTGCAAGACAACAGGCTGGTTAAGGAAGCACGGCTGGCATTACAAGTGGCTTGAGGTTGGCTGCTTTCCTCCCAACGCAGTTGACTGAGGATGGTCCCTCTGGAGATCATCAGAAGTGATGTGATTGCACTTAGGGATCTGAGGTGGGATCAACGTCTAAGACCTGGGCAGACCCAGGCGATGATGGTAGTAATACCACCCACACTTCCAGGGTTGGGAAACAATGGCTTTGTAAGGGAAGCCCCCACTGTAGGGGGCACTTCTGGGGTGGGAAGAGCTGGAGAGTGGAATGGATTCAGTGAAAAATTACACGAATTCACAATAGACACTAGTGTTTAGGCATGTGATCTCAGGCCATACAGGCCTGTACCCTTAAAACATCACCCTGTCACTCCCTCCTCTGAACCCCTCAGTGGTTCCCACATTTGCCAAAGGAGTGAACTCGCTTCCTGAGCTTCTGGGGCTCTTTGTGGTCCTAAGAGGTGCTGCATAGACAGTTCCCTGAAGTAGGACAACCAACCTGGAGGGGAGGGTGTTTTTCTTAGGAAAAGGAATCATCTACATCCAGGGATTCTCTGGTGGGTTCTCTGAAGAATCCTTCCCGCTCTTCCTGCCACCCATCCTCCCTCCAGCCACTCCTTCTCACTCATGTTGCTGCCATATCTAAAACTCTCCTATGTCCCTTCCCTCCTACCAAACGTCATCCACCGTTTAGGCAGGGGCTTTGTCTTCTAGGGCTGCCATAACAAATCATCAAAAGTTAGGTGTCTTGGGGCACCTGGGTGGTTCAGTCAGTTAAGCGTCTGACTCTTGATTTCGGCTCAGGGCATGATCTCACAGTTTCATGAGTTCAAACCCCGCATCAGGCTCCATGCTGATAGTGCAGAGCCTGCTTGGGATTCTCCCTCTTTCTCTGCCCCTCCCCCACTCACACTCCGTCTGTCTCTCTCAAAATAAATAAACTTAAAAAAATTAGGTGTCTAAAAACAATAGAAATGTATTCCCTCATGGTTCTGGAGGCCAAAGGTATTTTTTTTTAATTTATTTTAATGTTTATTTATTTTTGAGAGAGACACAGACAGAATGTGAGTGGGTTGGGGCAGAGAGAGAGGGAGACACAGAATCTGAAGCAGGCTCCAGGCTCTGAACTGTCAGCACAGAGCCCAACGTGGGGCTTGAACTCAGGAACTGTGAGATCATGACCTGAGCTGAAGTCGGAAGCTCAACCGACTGAGCCACCCAGGCGCCCCTGGAGGCCAGAGGTCTTAATCCTAGGTGTCCACAGGGCTGTGCCCCCTCTGAAGGTTCTAGGGGAGAAATCAGTCCTTCCTTCTTCCAGCTTCAATCTGTGCCTCTGTCCTCACATGGCCGTCCCTTCTCAGTGTCTGTTCTCTGCGTCTTCTATAAGGACACTTGTCATCGAATGGAGGGCCCACGTGTACAACCCAACACCATCTTGTCTGGAGATCTGTGTCTTTTTTACATCTTCAAAGACCCTTCTTCTGATAGAGTCACATTCGTAGGTCTGGACATGGACCTATATTTTCACCATTCACCTTATTGCAGGCAGTGATTCTCAGTCTTCATCTGGGAAGACTGATTCCAGATGCCAGGGTGGGGGGGCAGGGGGGCCTCAGTCCAGAGATTCAGTTTCAAATGACCTTGGGTAGGGTCAATGTGCGAAGTATGTGTGTGGGTTTTTGCTTTTTGTTTGTTTGGGTTTCCCAGTTTCTCAGGAACAACCTGGGAAGAACCACCATTTCAAGTGTGGAGGACTCATGCATCTCATCCAAGGAGACACTACGAGGGATACTGACTTTCCTGACTGCTTTCTCCTCCAGGATCATTTCAATGTAGCCTCAGATCAGACTGCCATCTGCTGGTTTTTAAATGTTGCACAGGGGTGCCTGGGTGGCTCAGCCAGTTGAACGTCCAACTCTTGATTTTGGCTCAGGTCATGATCTCATGGTTTGTGAGATCGAGCCCCAAGTTGGGCCCGGTGCTGACAGCACGGAGCCTGCTTGGGATCCTCTCTCTCTCTCCCTCTTTCTGCTCCTACCCCCACTCGTGCTCTCTCTCTCTCTTTCTCTCTCTCAAAGTAGATAAACTTAAAAAAAATAATAAATGCTGGACAAATGTCAGAGACCTAGTGCTCCACCTTCTCCAATCCACGCCCCATTTTTATAACAAATATTTGCAACCACTCTCTTTACTCCCTGAAACGATACTCCCAGACAAGTGAGTCAACACACATGCATAATTTAGCTCTAACTGCAATATGCAGGAGAAAAAAAGGAAAGCAATTTATATTAAAATAATAAATATTTCATTATGTAGGTGTTCATGCGTGACTGCATGGGAACGCACTAATGAAGCAGTCAATGCTTACACCTGCTTACAATGAATACATCTACATGAGGAGTACGAGGGAATAAAAGACTAGGGGACGACAGAATTTTGAAAATGTTAGGATAAGAAATAACAAACCCACTTACTGGTTTGGATCCGACAAGAGGAAGAAGGAAATAGTCTTAACAGAGGTAGGGATAACAAGTCAGGTGAAATTACTAATGTGAAAGTAGATACAACCAGGAAGGATGCTATTCTTGAGAATGAGTTAAACTTTATATAGTGTCCTAATAATTTATTATGCTGACATGGCACAGGGCAGTGACAAAGAGTCATGGAAAACACTGTCTCCCATCTGGAAATCCCACCCACAGAGTGGAGGCATACATTCAGTCTTCAGCATTAAAAAAGCTGTGGAAGCAATAGCCTTTTCATTCAGGCAGTGGGAAGAGGAGGGCAGATTGAAAAATGTTGTTTGATAGATCTCAAAGGGAAATATCAAAGTAAGAGTGAAAAAGAAAGGCAACCCCAAAGTAAATCACCGTAATGTGATCCTATCATTGTCCTACGATGGTATAGACATATATTAGAATAGAAACTATTTTAAGCGTATTTATTTTGAGGGGGGAAGGGGCAGAGAGAGAGAATCCCAAGCAGGGCTTGAACTCACAAACTGTGAGATCATGACCGGAGCGGTAATCAAGAGTCAATCAACCCAACCGACTGAGCCATCTGAGTGCCCCGAGAATAGAAACTATTTTAAAAGCAGGTTTTACAAAGGAGTTTATTGACATGGCAATATTTCATGTGCCTCCGCTAATTTAATGATATGTTGCCCTACATCTTCCTGTGTTAGGTGAAGTCCCAAATCTTCTGTTACAAATCTGTAAGTGGTTTCCTTGCTTTTGCAGTAACTACACATTGCACTAAAACCCTTTTCAGTTAAATATATGTTTGGAAATGCTCTAATCTAGACAGAATGCATAGAGTGGGGAAATTATCCAGTCATTTCAAGATTTTGTCTTTATTCTAGTCAGGCTTCTCTTCCCCAGAAACCATCTCCTAAATTACTGGGCTTTTGGCATAACGTCTCTGAAAACTTCTCAGTATTACATGTAGAAAAGTATGACTGATTTGTATTTGTTTGGGGTTGAGTTTGACAGGGCAGGTGACGATTCTTCACTGATGGGGTAGCACCCTCAGCCCCCACACGGTAAATTGCAGGGCCCTTGTCAGGGGATGTAGCAACTCAAAGCCATCCTTACAGATTTACTAAATGCCTTCTGAGGCTTCCATCCTCAAAGCACTGTGGTCCCTGGGCCAGAAGCAGCATCTGGGAGTCTGTTGGAAATGCAGAATCTGAAGCCTTGAACTAGACCTATGGGTGGGAATGTGTGTTTTAACAAGTTCCCCAGGAGATTCAAAGGCACACTGAATGCCTGGGAAGCACTCCTCTGGGGGGCAGTGCTGACCCCATTAGAAATACTGACCAAACCCAACCTTACCGGTGTCTCCAATGGGCCCACCAAGGTCAAAGGTCGGTCACCTGTATTTTTTGCTCCTCTTCCTGTCACTGAGTTACTTGAGGACAAGACGGGTTTGGGATTCTTCTCTCGGATCTGCACGCAGCCGCCAGCACAGAGACGCGTACACAGCTGTGGCCCTAAAAAATCCCGTTGTCTGTATTCCCTCAGGGCTGAATCCTCCTTTTAACCAGAAAAAAACAAGTTCCATTACTCCTCCGTAGAAGCACAAGCAATAGATCCCCAGCACTCACTGGGACTGAGTTTCAACACCGGTGTTTTGTAAATTTCACTGCCAGCCTGCCTAAGACCAGTTTTTGAATGAAGAGCAACTGTCTCCCTCCCCACTCCCTCTGCCAGTAAGCTGCTGTGGTGGGCTTCACTCTCAGAGAAAGAAGAAATAAAAGCAACCCCCCCACCCCAGTTGTTCTATGATAACTACAGAGATGATAGATGCTGTTGCATGCAGACTCAGGCAGAAGATACATAAATAGCAACATGAAAAAGCAGGGAAAGGAGCTTCCCTGTGACAAGAGGTTCCAGTGGGAGATCCTTTTGCTGAGGTGTGATTTAAAAGGTCAGATTCAGGGTTGCCTGGGTGGCTCAGTCAGTTAAGTATCCTAAGAGTCCAACTCTTGATTTCAGCTCAGGTCATGATCTCAGGGTTCGTGAGTTCGAGCCCCACACTGGGCTCTGTGCTGACATCACAGAGCCTGCTTGGGATTCTGTCTCCCTCTCTCTGCCCCTCCCCTGCTTGTGTTCTCTTTCTCTCTCAAAAATGGATAAACAAACTTTAAAAGGTCAGATTCATATGTGGAGCTTGAGAAACTTAACAGATGAGCAGGGGGAAAGGGAAGGGGAAAAAATAGTTTCAAACAAAGAGGGAGGCAAACCATAAGAGACTCTTAAATACAGAGAACAAACTGAGGGTTGATGGGGGAGGAGGGGAAAATGGGTGATGGGCATGGAGGAGGGCACTTTTTGGGATGAGCACTGAGTGTTGTATGTAAGCAATGAGTCACAGGAATCTACCCCCAAAGCCAAGAGCACACTGTATACACTGTTATGTTAGCTGACTTGACAATAAATTATATTTTTTAAAAAAAAGTGTGTTAAAAAAAAAAGGTCAGATTCAGTGACCTACGAACTCCTGGCCCATCCCCCCCCCCCATCCTATCTAGTGGAATGCTAACCCCCTGAGTGAGTGTCCCAGCTGGGGGTGAGGGGAGGCCAGCTGAGCCACCAGCAGAATGGCCAAGCTTGAGAAAAGCTGAGCTGGGAGCAGCAAAGGGGAGAGGAGACTTCCTTCAACCCACCTTTCAACCCGAGCCCACAGCCTACAGAGCTGCAGTCACCATCAGCTTCATCCCCCACCCCCTGCTGTGGGCAGAAGGATGGCTCAATACCTTAGCCCACAGTCTCCACTTCCGGACCCTCACTTCCTTCCTTCATCAAGCAATGATAAAGACCCAAGGCAACTGGAAACCACCCACCCTGTTCCCCCACTGCAGTGAATTCATTTCTCTGATCACATTCAGGCCCCAGCCCGACACATCATGCCATTCCAATACCACATTTCCCAGATGGCACTGCAGCTTCCTGTTGACATGTCCTAACTGGGCTCCAAGGACCAAGGTGTGGCTCACCCCTCTTATCTCTCACATCTGGCACCGTGCCTCACATTCAGAAGTCGTAGTGTAAATATTTGGGGACTGAAAGAGTAAAGGGGGCAATAGGGCCAATTACAGTGCGACAGACCAAAAAGGCTGAGCCATCACCTTTGTTAGGAGAACAAAAACGCATTCTCATTATAAGCCTTCTTTGGGGCATGTCACCAACTGGCCCATTTTCAGAGCTGCTCTCTTACCTCTGTCATGACCATCATCACCATGCCACCACTAACAGCAAACTTAAAAGGTAAAAGGTATAACTGTAAATCACACTTTTTTTTAAGACCCTGGAGGCAGTGTAATAATTAGCTAAAGCATCAGGTTCTAGAGGCAGAGAAATTCGTAGGTTCAAATACTCCTTCTACAAAGCATAAGTCATGAATCTTTGTCAAATGATTTCACTCTGATACTGTTTCCTTGTCTATAAAATGCAAATGGGAATCCCACATCCTCATGGGGTTCTGGTGAGACAGTACATGTGACAGAATGAGCCTTTTGACTGTCATTTGACATTTTTATCCTTGGTCCCCAAGCAGCCACCCAGGCTGTGCTAAAACAAATAGTGAGTAGGGTTTCTTCCCTTCCACTCTGGGATAAAATGGCATGGACATAACAAGGCAGGGCTGCACACCCAAGTGCCTAGACAAGTAACACAGGAAAGCCCACTTGTCATGTGCAAATGAAACAGAATCACATCCACACAGAAATCTATCCTCTTCTTTTCTTCTTGAAAAAGACTCCCTTTGTGGGGGGGGGGGGGCGCCTGGAGGGGTCAGTTTGTTGAGCCTCTGACTCTTGATTTTGGCTCAGGTCATGATCTCATGGTTCATGTGATCAAGCCCCATGTCAGGCTTCATGCTTAAGATTCTCTCTCTCCCTCTGGCCTCCCTACCCTCCAAAAAAGAAAAAAAAAGAAGAAGAAAAAAAAGATGACAAATTGGGGGGTGGGGATAAGGGTTGGGAAAATGTCCAAACCAGTGGTCAGCATATGGTTATTAGAACCCAGTGTTTCCAGTCCTCTTGACAATTCATAGACATTTCAGAATTTTTAAGGTACATTTAGGTACAATACAAAATGGCAATCTTACCCATTGCAGCATTACTTGTAATAAATGCCAAATGACTGAAAACAACCTGTGTCCATCAGCAGGGGACTGGTTGAGTAAATTAGGGTACATCCCTACAATGAAGTACTATGTCCCTTTTAAAAAAATGATGGGAAAGCTCTAAACATACTAATAGAAAAAGAGCGCCAAGATAAGTTAAGTGAAGGGAAAAAAAAGCAAGGTTAAAAAGAAGTGTGTATAGTGAGAAAAAACAGGATGGAGACATAAGATATATTTGTAATGACTTATATTTGCAAAATGAAACTCTAGAAGGATGTATAAAACTAATAAAAGCGGGGGGGGGGGGCGCCTGGATGGCTCACTCGGTTAGAAGTCTGACTCTTGATTTCAGCTCAGATCATGATCTCATGGTTTTGTGAGATCAAGTCCCACACCTGCTTGGGATTCTCTCTCTGTTAATATTCACCCCTAGCCTTTTGTGTGTTTCTATCTTGTCACCCTGAATGAGCTCACTTAGTGTTCCAGGGTAAATTCCAATAAAGACATGGTGAAGCCCTAACCCCCAGGACCTCCAGTGGGAGCTGATTTCGAAACAGGGTCATTGCAGATGTCACTAGCTAAAATGAGGTTGTACTGGAATAGGGTGGGCCCCTAATCCAGTATGACTGGTGTATTTATAAGACAGTCACATGAAGATAGACACACAAGGAGAAAGCCATGTGACAACGAAGGTGGAGCGTGAATTATGTGGCTACGAGCCACAAAATGCTAACGATTGCGAACAAACAACCAGAAGCTGGGTAGAGGCATGGAAGGATTCCCTTACAGGTTAGGGAGGGAGCATGGCCTTGCCACACCTTGACACTGGGTTTCAATCCCCCAGAACTCTGATATAATAAATTTCTGCTGTTTTAAGTCACCCTGTTGGTGGTACTTTGTTATGGCTGCCATAGGAAATAAATACACTCCGGCCAGCTCAAGTGACAGAGCCATCTGACACTGTTCCATCTCAGTAGGGGCTCGGTAGACACAGAGGGCAACTCTGTCCCAATGAATGAAAACTTTAGGACCTTGGCTGATCAAGTTTTATTGCATAGGTATGCAACAAAAACTCAGTTGGTCAATAACTACTGAGTACTGACCTTGTGAAGAACATAGGAAAAAGAAAATGTTCTCTATCTGCCCTCAGGGAGTTGACAATGTGATTGAAGATGTCAGACAGACACAAAAAATATAATACATATATATATATATATATATAGAGAGAGAGAGAGAGAGAGAGAGAAAGAGACAGAGACAGAGACAGAGAGACAGAGAGAGAGAGAGGGAGACACACACACACATGCACATTATATACATATATATACACACATACACATTATATATATATATAATACATATATGTAATATAACACAATACATTTCATATCGGCCAAATAAGCATGATCTCACCCCCCAGTGGATGCCACAGAAGTCACTCCCAACTAAATCCCACTGGATGCTGTCTGGCCTCAATCTTCCACTTTATTTCATTTTAGCTGCTCCTGACATGTGTGTCCGGAAGACCTGGGAAAGTGTTGGAATGTCAGGCTGGTAGACAATTTCTAGAAGCTGTCACCACTGCTCCTGGCCTAAAACCCAAACCTCTTGCCCACTGCGGATGCCCACTGCTGTCCATGATCACTGTCTGCTACCCTTCAGTTTCTTATCAGCTCCCTTTTCCTGTTCAAAGAGGAAGACCATGAACAATAAGCCTACTCTACACTTATCTACAAATCTGATATGCAGGAAACACAAAATCCAGGTGGTCTGGGGGTCTGCTTCGGGAGGTCACCTAGAAGAGGTTTTAAGAGGGGCTACAGAAAATCAGAGACCCTTAGCAAAGATACTGTCATCTGCATCATCACTCAAAACCTTTGCTTATTTGTCCCAGCCACCTGGCAGGTTCCCACTATACCTGCCTCTAGGAACCTCCGGTCCTTACCAGAAGGAAGCCTTGCATCCGCTTCCACGCCTGGGGTCGGGGAGGCAGCACACAGGACTGAGCTCTCCTGGAGCTCTCTCTGAAGCCCAGGCCTCCGGGTTGGGCTGCTCTGAGACGAAGAGACGTGGCAGTGGGAGTGCCAGGTAGACACCCAGGCAGGGCTCATGAGGAAAAGTGGCAAGTGGCTGAGGCTCCACCCTTGACAAGCAGCCTGATGACCTGACTTTGGCTCCAGGCCAGTCCCCTGAGGGGCAGCTGTGGTCAGGGTATGACCTGCAGGTTGAACAGACAGAGGAAAGGTCTTTTCACTTTGACTTCACGTAATTCATTATAGATTCTCAGAGTAGAAAAGGCCTTTGAAGTCACTTAATTTTTAGCCTGTTGCTTATCAAATGAACTTCCAGATGGGCTTTGAGTCTGGCTTTGAAGCAGACATCACTGCTTGCCTCAGCAACATCCATCTCTCCCTTGCTCCTTTCCAACAGAACTCCAATTGTGTTACCTCTCAGCATAGGCGACCTATGCCCAGCTCAGGGGCCCTATCCAGTCAGAACACATGCAGGCCCCTTGCCTGTGGGCAAGTTTGGGATGGGTATGTCACTCCCTCTGGTCACGGAAACATGAGAGGGGCCTCCTGAGGATGTTTCTGGAAATGTTTTCCTGGCTCTTAAAAAGAGAGATGCAGCAACCTCTTCCTCTGCTGGATGTTGTCTTGTCCAGCCACACGGTGACCTTCTACAACTACGTTGTGACCATAATGCATAAGCATAAGGGAAGAATGGAGAAAGAAAGAACCCAGGTCCTTGATGATATCATTGAACCAACCACTGGACTAATCAGCCCTGATGTCACTCCCCCACCTTCAGACTTCTCATTATACAAGTAATAAATACCCCTGTTGTTTATGTTCACTGAAATGGGTTTTGGAGTTTTGTTTTTACTGCCTACAGCTAAGATGATCCTAAGTGATGTGCGTTCAGACATTCCTGGAACCACAGGACCATATTTCTGAAGCACAATCTCACCATACTGACTATAGCTTCCCAAACTTCCACATCATTCTCTTCCCACCTTTTCTTTTTTTTCTTTTTTCTTTATTTTTGAGAGAGAGAGAGAGTGCAAGCAGAGGAGGGGCAGAGAGAGAGGGCGACACAGAATCTGAAGCAGGCTCCAGGCTCTGAGCTGTCAGCACAGAGCCCGGCAGAGGGCTCGAACTCATGGACTACGAGATGACGACCTGAGCTTAGGTCTACACTTAACCGACTGAGCCACCCAGGCACCCCATCTTCCCACCTTTTCTTGGTAGTCCATCATCTCCCCAGACTTGACACATTTGGCCATCTTTTCAATACAGTAATCAATTCTACAGTATATGCCAATTCGGTCATTTAATTAATTAGACATTTTGAGTTCCCTATGACATTCCAGACAGGGACTCAAAAATGAAGCCTTGAGGGGTACCTGGTGGGTGAGACCCACCCCTGGCAAGGAGGTTAAGTACCATGTGGCAAGCACATGGTAGGATGTGCACACTGGGCATGGAAGACCTCAGGGTAGGCAGTGCTAGCAAAAGCACCATGGAAAAGAAACTAATTCCTGAGGGAAGAGTAGAAGATGGTGAGCAGAAAGACCTTCACAACCAAGGATACGAATAATGATGAAAATATAATAAACAATGATGGCGGTGAACATTTCCTGAGCGCTTACAGCAAACCAGGCACTGACTATTTTTTAGTGCTTTCTGAGTATTAACTCAGTTAGTCCTCCACCAAAGCCTATTAGGTAGCTCATATTATTAGCCTCATTTTATGGAAAAGCAAAGTGAGGCATGGAGAGGCTGATATAGGAAGTGAGAGGCAGAGGCAGGATTTCATTCCTGGCGCCAATGCTCCCAGGCTCATATTCTTGACTCGTCTACATCAGTGATTCTCACAATGGTCACCAGAACAACAGCACCAGAAGCCCCTGGGAACCTGTTACAAATTCAGATCTTGGGCCTCATTTCAGACTTACGGAAGCAGAACCTCTGGAGGTGGTTCCAGAATCTCTGGAGGTGAGATCCAGCATGCTGTGTTTAATAAGCCTTCTGTGTCATTCTGGAAGCCCCATAATGTTTGAGAACCCCTGACTGACACCATAAACACATGATGAGAAAGGATGGCATGTTCAGAATGTTCAGAGGAAGAGGGATGTTGGGAAGAGAAGCAAAGTCAGCAGGGAAAATGGGGTAAATCTGAAGAACCCTGCATATTAGCCTAAGGAGAATGGGCGTTATGGTATAGGCATTTTGAATGAAGGTGGGAGGTGAGGCAGAGAAGTGGCATGATTGAGCTTTGTTCTTTGGGGCAAGATCTCTGCACTGGTGTTAGGAATGGACCGGAGGGGAAACGGCCAGAAGGTGGAAGCCCAGGTAAGAGCAGGGGTTGCACTAAGCTGGTGGTAGTGCACAGAAACAGGGATGCAAGAGGAGAATGTAAGAGACAGGCTGTGATAACAGCTGGACATGGGATACAGTGTTTGCAGAGTTATCCAGGATGCCTCCACAGCTTCTAGCTTCAGAAGTTAGGTCGGTGGAGAAAGTGTTTAGCTAGACTGGAAATGCTGGAGAAGGAACAAGTCTGGCAGGGAAGATAATTAAGCACATTTAGGAAACGTGAATACTGAGGTATCTGTGGCATATCAGGATGAAGGTATTTCAAAATACAATGAGAAAGAAAGGGGTGGGGTCCAGGCTGGACACATAGGTTTGGGGTTCACCTGAATAAATGTGATACCCGAGACCACGATAAAGTTAAGGCTGATCACAGATTGTGTAGGAAGGAAAAGAGTGAAGGTTGGATTCATGCAGGATGCTAACATTTAAGGGACTCTGGAGCAAGTGAGCAAAGGAGACTCAGAAGAAGAACTTAGAGAGGCAGAAGAAAATAAAGGAAAGAATGTTGTCTCAGAATCCAAGGACGAGAAAAGTTGGAGAATGTCTAAAGAAGCAGAGGGTTGACAATGGCTTCCAATGAGGAAGTGTCAAGTGTCAAGACTGAGAAGAAAGACTGGATTTAGCAATGGGGAGGTCACAGGTGAACTCAGAAAGAGCAGTCCCAGTGGAGGGATAGAGGCAGAAGCCAGATTCGTTCATAGACTTATTCTCTAGAGAAGCAATATCTACCATACTCCAGCCAGGCGTTGTACTTTGTGTTGGAGATATAGTAACAAGCAGGACACACATGAATCCAACCCCCAGCAGGTGGTGAGGGAAGACACACAATGAACAGACATGACAAAAATAATGATGGAATCACAAGTGAGGGAAGTGGCTCTGATGAAGACATGAAGACATACAGAATGCTTGCTCTAGGGAGTGGAAAGCAACAGCACTAGCAGAGACAGAAGATGAGGGAAAGGAAGGGATGTTTAAGGTGAGTTCCCCAAGACGAACAGGAGTGAGCCAGGGAAGAGGATGGAGAGCGGGGACAAGGAGCAGCCCCTGCAAACACCCTCAAGGAGAAAGAGCTCTCATGTGTTCAGGAAATGGAAGGAAATGGAAGTGAAGAGAACAATTTTAACATGGCAGGGAGTGGCCAGGGATGCGGGATGAAGGGGCTCTGGGGGCCGGGTTAGGGATCTGGGACTTCATCCAAGCAGTTTTAGTAAATCACTGATATTGTAGTCTAAAAGTTTGGGACAGTCACAATCTGATTTGTTTTTTAAAATATAACTTTGGCCAACTTGTGGGGAATAGAATGGGTAAGGGAAAGATGGAATGGTGAGTGGATGTACCGAAAGCAGGTGGGGGAATATTATAGCCCAGGTGAGAGATGGTAGTGTTCTGGACCAAGGTGGGAGATTCTAGAACTTCTTAGAAGGTGGGATCAGGAGGACTGAGGGATTGGATATGGTAAATAGGGAGAGGGGTTGAGGCCAGCTTGTGCTCTATGGTCCTCTCTACGTCCATTTTGGATACTCCCAGAGGATCACTGAGCTGGAGTAACATGTGCCCCTGAATTCCAAACAGAGACAAGACCAAGCCCCAGTGGCTCTCCATGACTCATAGCAGCAATTGGGAGACAAGTCTTACCCAGCCTCCTCTCCTCAGGGTGCCTCTAACCCCTTAGAGATAAAATGATCCCTCAGATAGGAGGTCTCTTGAAAACCTCCTCATCTTGTTTGCTTGTACTACTTCTGGGGTCGTGTCCTTGGGGGGTGGGGCACAGAGCAGAACAAGCCTCCATCACTCTACCACTTGGGCTGGAAAGCCATGCTGGCTGGCTTCTCATTAAGGCACACATGCACTGTTCAGGGTGTTCATAAACTACATTCAGTACAGTGCGGACAATTCTAGGTCCCAGAGGCCAATCTCCATTGGGTTACTCTTCCCACTCATAATTTGCCATTTTGTTTTTTTTTTTTTAGGTAGGCTTTGCACCCAGGGTGGAGCCCAACACAAGACTTGAACTCACAACACTGAGATCAAGACCTGAGCTGAGATCATGAATTGGACGCTTAACTGGCTGAGCCACTCAGGTGCCCCAATTTCGTCAATTCTTTTTAACAGAATTTCTTTCTTCATATATACATAATTTATTGTCAGGTTAGCTAACATACAGAGTACACAGTGTGCTCCTGGCTTCAGGAGTAGATTCCCATGATTCATCACTTAGATACAACAGCCAGTACTCATCCCAACAAGTGCCATCCTCAAATAAATATTCTAAACTTCTTTTTCTGGCATTATAGTAGGCTAAGTACTTTGACCACCACCACCACCCCACCCTTGCACTAAAAACAACGGAAAAATCTTGTACAAAATACATTTTTTAAAAATATATCTCTAAGAGCATGATGAGCTGGCAAGAGAAGAAGGAATTCACTGGTCAGGGACTTCTGCAGATAATGGAATATCTGGGCTCTGTGCTGACAGCTCAGAGCCTGGAGCCTGCTTCCGATTCTGTGTCTCCCTTTCTCTCTGTTCCTCCCTTGCTCATGTCTGTCTCTCTCTCTCTCAAAAATAAATAAAGATTTAAAAAAATTAAATTCATATAATAGGGATACCTGGCTGGCTCAGTTGGTAGAGCATGCGACTCTTGATCTCAGGGTTGTAAGGTCAAGTCCCATGTTGGGTGTAAAGATTACTTAAAATAAAATGTTTTTTAAAAATTCATATGGGGCGCCTATGTGGCTTAGTCAGTTAAGCATCTGACTCTTGGTTTCAGCTCAAGTCATGATCTTGTGGGAACTGGAGCCTTGCATCGGGCTTCTTGCTGACCCTGCAGAGCCTGCTGAGATTCATATTCTCTCTGTCTCTCTCTGTCCCTCTCTCTCTCTCAAAATAAATAAATAAAATTTAAAAATTCACATAATAATACCACTTATACAAGGCGGTTGTGAGGAATAAATGAGCAGACACATACAAATGCTCTCAACATAGCTTCTGCCTCCAGAAGATGTAAAATAAATCCTAATTTCCTATCTCTTCAAAATGTAATAAATAAACAAGGAAGGAAGACACTGTTAGCAACAGAGAATTACTGCCTCTGCTTCAGGTGGAAGATACAATTCTGGCACTTTGTCACAGCATATGAATCTGCACTACAGAGCTGATGCTTAGCAGCTGTTTCCTTGTTATCTTTTCAGTATCAAGCCCAATATCTTCCAAACAAATATGATATCTCTATTTTTAAAATACTGCATGTGCACACACACACGTTCCAGGGATATGTACACTTTGGATTTCCATTTAACTCACAATTGTAAGATAACCTACGTTCGCAGTTTTAAGAGATCATAAAAAATGTGTTTGTCCATCCATAGGGCAAAATGGTTCATTCCACCTGCTTCCCTGTCCCAGGGCTCTTCTGACAACCAGGAGACAGCAGGAGGCACACAGATGACCCCTCTGCTGCAGCTTCTGCACCCCTGTCCCCATGCTGAGACACTCTCCCTGACTCCATCCTGGACTTCACTCTGTTTCACAAGGACTACGAAAGAAGAGAAAAGGCAGTTAAGAAAAGTTAGCTTAGACCCTTTGAAGTTCTCTGCCTAATTTTCATTTGGCAACAATCTAGAAGGCAGCGGGGGGGGGGGTGGGTGATAGGGAGTGGGGGTGGACAAAACCAGGGAGGGGATAGGGACACCTGGGTGGCTCAGCCAGTTGAGCATCTGACTTTGGCTCAGGTCAAGATCTTGTGGTTCTTGAGTTCGAGCCCCGTATGGTTCGAGCCCTGTGCTGGGCTTGCTGCTGTAAACGCAGAACCTGCTCTAGATCCTCTGTCCCTCTCCTGTGCACATGCGCTCTATCTCAAAAATAAACATTAAGGAAAAAAAAAAAACAAACAGGGAAGGGAAGGACAAATCCAGAACCAATCTTCCCTTGATTGTGTCAAGGAAACAACTAACACCAGTCCTGAAGTCCTAAGACCTGGGCTGGCATCCTTACTCTTCCATTTGTTCCCATGTGTCCTTAGTCAAGCCACTGAACCTCTCTGATTTTATTCTCCTCACCTGTAAATTGGAGGCAGTAATTATATCATATTTGGAGAGCATCTTACAATTTACTAAGTGTTTCCATAGGCATCATTTCATTTAACATGCACAGTGGAGCATACAACACCCAGCATTATAATCACCTCACTGCTCTGCTGTGAAGATTTAAAAGCGGAGCATGGGACTGCTGTGCAAACAGCAAAGAGCTTGGTCCGCAGGAAGGATCATCGTCAGCATACTGGTCTTAGCTTGTTGGGAGTCGGGGATCTGTAGTCCAAACATCTGCATTTGAATTCTGATTCTACACTTATTACCCGGATGACCTTGAGCAGGTGGCTTGGCTTCCACCTTCCTCACCTCTAAGCTAAGGATGAGAGTAATAGTCCTGTCTCGTAACTCAGGTACATGGGAGGCACTCAGTGAATGAGAACTTGAATCTACACCAAGTGAAGCTGACAGGTGTCTGACCACACACACCTGCACCCGCAGCCAGGCACCATGCTCCATCCTTTCTTCTCCACAGCTACTTCTACTCTCTATACCCCTGGGCAAATATTTGTGAAGGAAGGGCAGGAGCTCCGGATATCAGGATGTACTGTGGATCGTTTCTTACGACGACAAAGCCTCAGATTAACACCTCTATTTGTGGGGCATCTCCATGCTGTTGCGGATGAAACGGAACCCGGGCTCCCCGAGGCGCCAGTCAGCCTGGACCCTTCCCATTTCTGCCTGAGAGTCTTGCAAGCTGGGAGCTCTGGACTCTGGTCACTGGCCAAGCTCACCCTATTGGTAAATGGCACTGAGGCCTGAGCCGACTCCCCACGGACCTATTTTAAAGACCTACAAAGCAAATGGTCAATTTAGCTCAGTCTGGTGAATGGATGGGGACTACTTGGCTGCAAAAAAATATAAGCAGCCTCCATTTAAAAGGTTTTATCCTTATAAAGTGGTTTCCCATTGTTACTGCTTCATTCTACTGTTCACAACATGCCTAAGAGATGTGACGGGCATGGGGCCATCAGTGGGGTGGGTGGCTGAGGCCAATAACAGTGAGCAAGTGCCACAAACTTGCTGCCAAGTATAACTGCTCCGCTTGAGCTTTCTGGTCTTACCCGACTGCCTGCTTCCACTCCGGGGGCCAGATCCTAAGAGAACTACATCCTAAGAGAACCCCATTAGGACTTCCATCAGACTGGCATTTGCATTCAGGGGGACATGAGGCGTGACTCTGTCACTCAGCTTGTGTCTTAAGCTACAGAAGAAAACACGCTCAGGAGCATTACTTAGGCCCAATCAGCCTGGAGTTTATAGGCTAACGGCCCTGAGCAGTGGCGTGGACACATGTGTTCCGTGGGTGAGGACAAGACAGTCAGCCATGACCGTCACTGTGCTAGTTAACATCTCTTTCTAAAGTCCTCTGGGACAGCCTGGCCCTGACTTTGCAGCTGCAGACAGCATGGCATGGCTGTGTGGTGCGTGAACTAGTAAGGGACCCAGGCAGGTAGGGGCAGAAAGGATGGTAAAGGCTGTTGCCAGGCCTCAGGTGTGCCCCACAACTAGGCTGAAAAGAAATCAGGCAGCAGACATGAAAGAAGCCAATGGTGGGCTATTGTTAAAGGAGTTATCACCTGGGCTTCTCCTCTCTGTCTGTTTTGGGTAGCTTTCCTGGTGGATTACTTTGTACAAAGAGTGTGAGTCTCTGTGGGTGGCCCTGCCTGCTTCCACTCTACAGCCCTATAGAACCTTCTGCGTGGTTCTAACACATCTCCATCCTAATGGAGCATGGTCCATATAACACAGGTTTGCACCCATGCAGAGCCTAGAACCCTCCGAGTGCAGACACACATGTGCCCAGGCAGGACAGGCTGTGCTGAATTCTATACAACATCTCTGTCCACGTGAGAGAGGAAGGATCAGAGAGTTCTGGCTCCTAACATTTTTTAGAGGGTAAACTGGGTCGGTGATGGCCAGCAGGAGGAGGAGGTAACCCTTGAAAATATTGGTAGGGTTGGGGCACCTGGGTGGTTCAGTCGGTTAAGCATCCGACTTCGGGTCAGATCATAATCTCATGGTTAATGAGCTCAAGGACCACATCAGGTTCTCTGCTGTCAGCACAGAGCCCGCTTCGGATCCTCTGTCCCCGTCTCTCTCTGCCCCTCCTCCATTCATGCTCAATCTTTCTTCTCTCTCTCTCTCTCTCTCAAAAATAAATTTAAAAACATTAAAAAATTATCGGCAGGGTTAAAGCATGTCTTGTGGGTTTAATTTCCATTCAGAAGGGCCCTTAGACACTGTCTATTAAAATGAACTGAAGGATTCTCATGGAACACTCCTCCCAGGACTCGATGTGGCCACCCATCTGCTGAATTCCACTATCACTGAAAGCCCAGCTCAGTTCTCACCTACACTGTTACGCCTTCTCTAAAGCCCATTTCCTTCCAGAGTACACACTCTGTCTTGCCCTCTTTGTAACAGTCGCCTATGCTGTCAACACAAGTATTAGGGCCTTTGTTCTTTCTGCCAGCACAATGTACTGCACACAGTAGGTGCTTAATCACTACCTGTTGATCCATTTTGTTTAAGTTTTGGGGTTTTGTGGGGGGGGGGGGGGGGGGAGGCTGGCATTAATAATCACTAAAACCACATTCACTTAGCCCCTGAAGTATCCGAAAATTCAGATGTGGTAAGTGGTGTAATGTGATTGTTATTCAGAACAAATTAGAGCTCTTCATTCTATTTCTAACTCCAGCAAATAGGGCTTGCATGTTTAAAAAAATATTTTTAGTTTGCAATGTGTAATTACATAATGGAGGCCTAGTAATTTTTTTTTCATTAACATTCATTTCACTTAGCAGTTCCTTTTTGTGTCTTTGTTTCTGATTCAAGCAGCGGTCCAGTATATTAAAATCACATTCCTTAAAAAATGCTAGAGCAGACTTCTCAATCGGTCCTCCCATCCCTATATTTCTGACTGGCCTGTGCCTGGAGCATCTTACCTAGTGCCAAGTCAGAGGAATCTGCTCCCATGTTACAGGTGTGTTAACAGAGCTCTGTTATTCAGCAGACCGCACCCCCCAAGGGATTAGCCTTTGCAGGGAGCCTTTCTGATACAGAAGCATCAGCAGCAATGGGGGAGATGTCCTTGATGTAAGTATCTAATCTAGAATTAGATTTGTGAACTCAGACAAGTTATTTAACCACTCTGAGCCTCAGTCCCCTCATCTGTAAAATGGGGATGCTAAGTCCTAGATTAGAAATGGTGCCTGGCACATGGTAGGTACTCAATAAATTATCTTATGCAGGGAGCGCATGTCAAAGTCTGCTGGATACCTTGCTGTTTCTCCAGCTGACTTCATTCCTGGACTTAAGCCACATCTCCCAAAAATGAAACCCTGAGCCCCAAGCAAAGATGAACCCTAGAAATCTGAGTGTGAGGCAACACAGCAGGGGCCAGCAGAGTCCACAGACAGGGTGATGGAAAGCAAGAAGAAAGGTGCCAGACAAAAACAGACACATAGACCAATGGAATAGATAGAGACCCCATAATTGGACCCACAAATGTATGGCCAACTAATCTTTGACAAAGCAGGAAAGAGTATCCAATGGAAAAAAGAATCTCTTCAGCAAATTGTGCTGGGGGAACTGGACAGCAACATGCAGAAAGATGAAACTAGACCACTTTCTTACACCATACACAAAAATAAACTCAAAATGGATGAAGGACCTGAATGTAAGACAGGAAACCATCAAAACCCTAGAGGAGAAAGCAGGAAAAAAAACCTCTTTGACCTCAGCCACCACAATTTCTTACTCAACACATCTCCAAAGGCAAGGGAATTAAAAGCAAAAATGAACTATTGGGACTTCATCAAGATAAAAAGCTTCTGCACTGCAAAGGAAACAATCAACAAAACTAAAAGGCAACCGACAGAATGGGAAAAGATATTTGCAAATGACATAACAGATAAAGGGCTAGTATCCAAAATCCATAAAGAACTCACCAAACTCTACACCCAAAAACCAAATAATTCCGTGAAGAAATGGGCAGAAGACAGGAATAGACACTTTTCTAAAGAAGACATCCAGATGGCCAACAGGCTCATGAAAAGATGCTCAACATCACTCCTCATCAAGGAAATACAAATCAAAACCATACTGAGATGCCACCTCATGCCAGTCAGAGTGGCTAAAATGAACAAATCAGGAGACTATAGATGCTGGCAAGGATGTGGAGAAATGGGAACCCTCTAGCACTGTTGGTGGGAATGCAAACTGGTGCAGCCGCTCTGGAAAACAGTGTGGAGGTTCCTCAAAAAATTAAAAATAGATCTACCCTATGACCCAGCAATAGCACTGCTAGGAATTTACCCAAGGGATACAGGAGTGCTGATGCATAGGGGCACTTGTACCCCAATGTTTATAGCAGCAATCTCAACAATAGCCAAATTATGGAAAGAGCCTAAATGTCCATCAACTGATGAACAAAGAAGATGTGGTTTATAGATACAATGGAATACTACTTGGCAATGAGAAAGAATAAAATCATGCCATTTGCAGCAATGTGGATGGAACTGGAGGGTTTTATGCTAAATGGAAGAAGTCAGTCAGGGAAAGACAGATACATGTTTTCACTCATATGTGGATCTTGAGAAACTTAACAGAAGACCATGGCGGGGAGGGGAAAAAACTAGTTACAAACAGAGAGGAAAGAAGGCAAACCATAAGAGGCTCTTAAATACAGAGAACAAACTGAGGGTTGATGGGGGGTGGGGGAGAAGGGAAAGTGGGTGATGGCCATTGAGGAGGGCACTTGTTAGGATGAGCACTGAGTGTTGTATGGAAGCCAATTTGACAATCAATTATTTTTTACAAAATAATAAGTCATTTAGTACAGCAAAAAAAAAAAAAAAAAAAAAAAAAAAAAAAGGGGAGGAGGAGAGGAGGAGGAGGAGGAGAAAGGTGCCAAAGAGACACACACTGCAAAAGATAAAAATGCTGGAAAGAATGTCTGCTGAAGAAACAGGAAATACATTCTGGCACATTTGTAGTCAGGACAAACATGTTGTAGGGATAAATTACATTGCCCTGAGTAAATGCAGAGTCAGGCTTCATCAGAACACCAAGAGGGGACAGAAAAGCACAACTGCTCGTGATTAAGAATAAGAACTGACATGGTGACCAAATCCCTATGGCCAATGAGAATTCACCATCTATCTCGCCGTGGGAGGGACCCATGCACGGTCAAAGCTAAACTCGCACTTTATAGTACGTGTGTAATTAGTTGAGAAGCTTAATTTAGCAGTTTGGTAAATTCCATTAGCAGTTTATCTATGGTATGTAATTAAGCTATTTACAAGCAAACCCTTTTTGGCTAAAGCCTCCAGTGAGGAATCCTAATGGAAGATGGTTCATGTGACATATACCCAAAGTTTTGCAGATTCTAGAAACCTTCTGGAGTAGACGCTGTGCTTGATTCTATACAATGACATTCCCATCCAGACGAAGGAGGAAGGTCAGAGAGTCCAGAGTCAATCCCGGCCTCTGGCATTACCATGGCCTCAGGATGTTGCATCTCTGATGCCGCATCCTCATCTCGAAGGATGAATGATAGTAACTACCATAGCGGACCATTGGGAGAAATATATGAGGTGCTGTATAAAGTGCTCAGCACAGAACCCAGCCCAAAGGAGGGTAGTGTCACAGAAGCTCGTGTGGCAGAAACAAAGAGTAAAAAAAAAACAACAACACCCCAGCAAGTATCAAGGAAGAGCAGCAAAAAGATTGCCCAAGTGGAGGGGGCATCTGATAGCTAGGCCACTGCGAGAAAGGAAGCTGAGACACAGCAAGATTGGGGAACTCTCTGGGGTCAGGGTTAATACCTCACCGTATCAGTTGGGAAGATGAAGACACGTCTGGTGGTGGTCGTGGTGGCTACACAGCACTGTGAATGCTGTTTTTTTTTTAAGTTTATTTACTTATTTTTAGTGAGACAGAGAGAGTGTGAGCAGGGGAGGGGCAGAGAGAGAGAGAGAGAGAGAGAGAGAATCCCAAGCAGGCTTCCCACAGAGCCCAATACGGGGCTCCAACTCACCAAACCGTGAGATCATGACCTGAGTGGAAATCAAGAGTTGGATGCTTAACCGACTGAGCCACCCAGGTGCCCCAACACTGTGAATATTCTTAATGCCACTGAACTACACACTTAAAAATGGTTAAAATTGTAAATTTTATGTTCTGTATATTTTACTCCAATTAAAAAAAAGACCAAGTTACCAAAAAACAAAAAACAAAAAAACAAAAAAACTCTAAAATAAAACAATATCCTAAAACTGAACTCTTAGCCCACTGAAGACATTAAAACAAAAATAACAGAAAGGAGAATTAGGGTCGCCTTCTCTCTGTGGGACTCAGGGAAGGCAGTGTCTGTGCACCCAGACACCACTGAAGGCTACCACCTCTTTCGCATGAAGCTGATCCTTACCCAGGACATCTGTTTATTACTTTCGTAAAGGTTTATTTACTTTTGAGAGAGAGCAAAAGCAGGGGAGGGACAGAGAGAGAGGGGTCTGAAGTGGGTTCTGCTCTGACAGCAGAGAGCCCGATGCGGGGTTCGAACTCACGAATCGGGAGATCACGACCAGAGCCAAAGTCGAACACTCAGCCCACTGAGCCACCCAGGTGCCCCCAGGATGTCTGTTTCATACAAGCTGCCAGAAGACTTGAAAACCCACAGCCACCACGGATCATGGCATCAGAGAAAGAGCTAAGATTCTTATGCAGAACAATTCGTCTTTTCTGATGGTATCTCCCCGATAGTAATTTCTGACCATAATTCAGATGAAATAGAAGGAAGCTTCCAAGGACCTCCACCCCTTCCCTTCCATGTTCTCTGGGGACAGTGGTGCTGCTGTCTTGTTCAGGTTATAAACAGAGTGGCTTTGACACACACCCCCCCCCTTCCCCACAGAAATATAAACCCTAGCTGGAGGCACATGTAGCCTCTCTGGCCAGGGTCTCTAACCCCCTTGGCCATGACCTCACTGGTGTCCGCAGCAAGGCATGCCAGCCTGGTGCCACCATTCCAGAGAGTAAAGGGCTGTCCTGTGCCTCAGGGCACTCCTGCTATAAATGCCCTGTGGCCTCACTGGGGCCCAACAGCATTTCCCAGCTGTCATTACAAGCACAAGGGCAGCAATGTGGTGTGGAGTTCTGCTGGAAGCCGGACACAGTGATTCGGTGACGCAGGCCTCTGTGGGGACCTTTCAATCAGGAAGGCCCTCCTGCGGCTCACCAGCATGCCTTTGCCCACTGTGCTTCGTACCCTGTCACAGGCTCTACCTCCAACGCCTCCACTTTCCTCTGTGTCTTTCCAAGGTTGACCCACTCTTCTGGGTTCAGCTCAAATCCCACTTGCTCTGTGAGGCCACAAGATATATACTTGACTCTGCTTGCTCTGAACGCCAACAGGACTGGCCATTTTTTTAGACTAACCCTCCAAGGGGACTGTGAACGCTGGCTGAAGGGACGTGGCCTCTCTTCTTAAGTCAGGTCTCCTGGGGGCCCTTAGGTGGCCAAGAGGAGCTCAGGAAGCACAGATGCTGATTAGGTGAGAGAAGTTGTCCCTGTCCTCTGGGGAAGCGGGGGCTAAGATGGGCATGCTGGCAAGGAGCGACAAGACCTGGATGGTCGAGCTCAACAGCAAAAGACACCACGACCAAAGGGCTCCTGAAAGCCTTCACTGCGGTGCCCTTTCATACCTATTTGCTCACCCAAGGCAGACTGGCAGGTAATTATTCCCATTTCACTGAAGAGGGAAGAAACTCAGGCTGAGGACACATGGCTGGTCAGAGTCAGAGCCAGTCTGGTTCTGGTTCTGGGTTCAGCATTCAGAGGTGCAAGCTGACGGATGGTTGAGGCATGGCCCTGGGGCCAGGTTGCAAGTTCAAATCCCAGACTGGCCTCTTTTTTTTTTTTTTTTGAAGTTAACTTTTATTTGAAAGATAGAGAACAAGTCAGGGAGGGGCAGAGAGAGAGAGGGAGACAGAATGCCAAGCAGGTTCTGTGTTGTTAGCTCGGAGTCGGATGCGAGCTCGAACTGGGGAACTGTGAGATCATGACCTGAGCCGAAACTGGGAGTTGGACGCTTAACCAACTGAGCCACCCAGGTGCCCCCCAGATTGGCCTCTTATTGGCTATATGACTTCAGGCAAATTACTCTACTTCTCAGAGCCTTGGCTTCCTCATCTGTAAAATGGGGGTTCAGTTCTGTGTTTACTCAGGGTGGGGCTGCTGGAAGTCCATCTTCCTCCCCTCCCACCCCATCGAGTACAGGTGTGGGGTTATGTGGATTCAATGTGGCAAAGCTCCATCCAAGTACCTGGGCCAGCTGCAAATCCTGGAGCTCAACACTAAGCAATCTCTAAAGTAAATAAAGTGAAAATAAACCCATCGTCCAGCTAATGGGAGATTGTCTTCTTGTCTGCACTGGCAACTGAGCCATTGTAGCCAGGCTCATACTTCCCTGGTGCTGCTGTGAATTAAAAGGGGAGCTAAGGAAGTTGCCTGGCCAGAAAGGCAAATGCAGGCCCTGCGGGGGGAGGGCACCCACACCATGGCCCCAGAGGGTCTTGGCACACTCCAGCCTGGGTGCTAAGTTGTACCTTCTCACCTTTCCTCCAAGCCCAGGAGGGCAGAGGATTGCACAGACCCAGGAGAGCGCAAGGAGCAAGGGCTGGGTGCTGAGCCAATCCAGCCACACTGCTGGAGCTCCCTTATAGAAGGAAGGTTTCTGGGGGCGCCTGGGTGGCTCAGTGGGTTAAGTGTCTGACTTCGGCTCAGGTCATGATCTCACGGTTCATGGGTTTTCAGGTTTGAGTTCATGGGTTCAGGTTTGAGCCTGCTTTGGATTCTGTGTCTCCCTCTCTCTCTGCCCCTTCTCCATTCATGCTCTGTCTCTGTCTCTCTCAAAAATGAGTAAATTAAAAAAAAAAAAATAAGAAGAAGAAGAAGGAAGGTTCCTTCCCTCCCACAATTTCTCAGGCCCAGCCCCCAGGGCAAGGTAGCTCTGTTATGTGAATAAGGGTCTTTAGCACAAGGTCAGTGGGGACAGAGGTTCTTGGAACCTGAACCACATGGGAAGCCTGTCTGCTCCCACCTTCCTGCATCTCCTAGAAATGCCCAGAGCATCACCCAGGGCCAGACCCTGCTCACCGCTAAGATGCTGCCCCCAGCAATGCCTCCCCAGGCCAGCCCATCCAGAGTGTGTCAACAAGCAGGTCAGGGAAGAAAGAGCCCCACTGACATTTTGAGAAAGCCAGGGCTAGGAGCCAAACTGACAAAGGGAATGCCTGTCAGCATAAGAATCTGTCACAAAAGAAAATCCTATATTCCTCAAGTTGGGAGGGACCACTGAATGTAACTTTGTCCGTCAGACAGTGGCCCCCTTGAGTCACTCTCTGCAGTAGAGGGCCTTTAGGAACCCACTCCCAACACAGGCCCTCCAGAGGATCTTGTTACATCTAACCCAGACCAAACATCCTCAGGGACCCAGTCTGAAAGGCCAGAGTGGCTACAAAGCAGGAATGAATCAGAACCTAGAGACCCGAGGCCAAGGCTGTCTAAACAAGGTGCAGCCTGTAAGGACAAGGCCCACAGCGTGCTTCCTCCTCTGTCACTACAGCTTTGACCACAGCTCGGCTTCCTATCCAGCTGATGTCATGCTAAGCTAACGGTTGAGAGCAGATATAAGAGGAAACAACTACCTAAAAGCTCACATGCTGAGTTCTGGAAGGGGACAGGGGAGTCCTCTCTATCTTAATGCTGGTGGTGGAGGGCCAGGGTCATGTGATGCTGCAGATCCAGGCTCTGGAACAGCCCAAATGTCTACACTCAAATTCTGCCTCTACCATTTACTGGCTGCGTGACCGTGGGCACGATACTTTGCCTCTCTGTTCCTCAGTTACTTTTTCTATAAAAAAAGTATGACAGCAGAGTGATGGGGTTGTTAGTGAAGCGTCAACCAGGAAGCATATGTGTTCCAGTTAATGTGTACTGGCTGTCATAAGGAAGACCAATTTGTCCAGGGTGTCCTGCATCATTATTAACACTCTCCTTTTCACTCTCATAAGTGAATGGATTGCACGATAAATTCTAAGGCTGACTAGCTCTTGTCTTTTCTTTTATGTCCATCTGGTTATCTCCCGGCTTTGTGCCTCTCTAAGTACTGGGGAGCATGTTCCTGAAGCGTAGATCCCCAAACATAGCTCTGCCCATGCCACTGACTTGTCTGTGCCATGGACTTAGCTCTTTCTCCCTTCCTTTTCTCTTCACTGTGTCCCTCCCTCTCCTTCCTCTTCTCCCACAACCACCCTCTCCTTTCTGCTTCCCCCCATCAGTGCCTACGGGGGCTGGCAGTGGGCACAGGTACCTTCTGACTTGACTGACAGCTCTCACTGGCCATGCACACTTGGATGGGACACCCTCTGGCTCTGACTAAGCTAAGCCTTAACCAAATTTCTCTTAAAGGAAAGGAAACAATTTGAGATGTCAAGGAAATTACTTGACCACTTGATGGATGAGTGGAAATAATGGGCCATTCTGTGTATGCGTGTGTTGTTTAAAGGAAATAAAGGCAATACGGGCTTAAAATGGTCCATTCAATGCCAGAACCTGTCTATAAAAACCTTCTCAGAGTCAAACACAGGGCAGTCCCCAACAAGTTCACTGTGTATAAGTAGATGGACATATGGACTCAGCAGGCTTTTCCAAATGCTTGGCGAGATTCACTACATCCTGGTGCTAATATACATATACACACGTGTGCACACACACATATACACATGTGCCTACACACACAGACACACATGCACACACACACATGCACGCACACACACACACACCTAGTCCACAGCTGCAGGGCCAGCTGAGTCATGTGGCCAGACCACAGCAGGAACAGGCCCAGGGAGGAAGTGCAGCCCCAGTAATAAGCCCATTTCCTGACCTTCTTCCTTTGCTCTGGAAGGTTCTCTTTCTGTCTCTTTGTCTTTTGATTCTCTGTCTCTCTCAGTGCTTTGTGTTTACTCAAGGTAACAGCCATGCTTTTGTCCTGGTCCACGTGGCAAGAGCTCATAACAGCACTGACATGCAAGTAAGGAGTTTTCGTTTCTAGACCTGTGACCTTGGGCAAGTCACTTCACTCTGAACCTCAGTTTCCTCTTCTGTAAAACGAAGAGGCTGGGTGTGGCAAAAGGGTCCCTGAGGGCCTTCTGGATCTCAACCCCAGTGCTTCTCCACCCTCCTCCAGTCCCTCTCAGGGATCTTCCCGACCAGGGCGCAAGGGCCGGGCACGGCGTGGGGGCAGGAGTGAGGGAGCCCCGCTGTTCCCCTCCGGGGCACACAGCCTCCCCTGCCCCCCAACTCCATGTGCTGCGCACACATTCGCGCACACCTGGCTGCCCCCGGGGGGGTACAGAGAGGAAACGCCGACTCCCGGGCTGCACCGCGCACAGCGGGGAAAGAGGAGCGCGCACCCCTCGACCCTTCAACCCTCCTCCACCGTACCTTGGGCTTCGCTGCCTTCCCTCTGACCCGCCCTTGCCGTGGGTTCAGTTCACAGCTGTCAGGTGGCCTCTTGCCAGGCGGGGCTGCTCCACTTTCTCCGCCCCAACCCGTGTACCGGCAGCACCAGCCCACGGCGCCAGAGAAGTGGCGGTGGCGTGCCTGGAGCCCCCCACCCCCACCCCCGCTGCCGGCGCCGCCGCCCCCTGGGCACCCTCCAGGATCCGCCCTCGCCGCGCGGTGGGGTCTGGGCCGGCGGGAGGCGACCTCAGCCAGCCGGGGAGCCTGGGTGGTGAGGGCGGGGCTGCTGCTGACATAGCCTGCCTGACTGGTCAGACTTCCCGGGCCCCTCTGCTCCAGTGCCCCTAGGCCCCTCGCCCAGGTTTCAGAATGCTTACAGACCGCACAGCCTGGTAGGGCCCTGCTTTTCTCTCATTTTGGATATGCACCCCTGAAAAACTCCAGGTCCACCCCAAGCCCACCCCTGCTGTTCAGCCTGCCTGGATTTTGTCCTTCATACTCCCCTGCCTCTTCTATACGGTGAACTGTGGGCATAGATGCCCACATAATAACATCCAATACATATGTATTAATAAAGCATTAAATAAATCTCCAGAGGCCTCCCAAGGTTCAGGCTGACGGATGACCCTCAGCCTGGATATAAAACCTTCCTGGGCAAACTGGCCACATGCTCATTTTCCAGCCTCAACCCGTCTGCCCAAGACACACACATGCACCCCAGCTCTAGGCACCCAGGCTGTTGCCAAACAGCAGCCTCTGGGAGTTCTTGCTTTGCCTGGAACACCCTTCCCCTTTCTTGTCTGAGTTTGGAACTCTTATTCATGCATCCAGGCCCCGCTGAAATGTCCCCTTCTCCTGGAATCCTTCCCCATACACTGACCCCAGTAGAACACCCCTGAATCTTCTCTCTGGGTGCACCATTCTGGTGCTGCTCATACCAGCACCCCCTTTCTCCCTTTCCTCTGGTCCTACAACAGGGGTTTTGTTGTGTTGTGTTGCGTTTTGTTTATATTTGGGAGGAGTGCTGAATGCCTCAACACTATGGTTTGGGAGTGAATGGGAAGTGAGGAAATGGAGGAGTGAGGAGGGGCCCCTCTCAGGGAGGCTGGCAGCAGAGGGAAGGAGATAGTGTGCAGGGAGGGGGAGAGAAATGTAAAGGAGACAAAGTGTTTCTAGATCGAGGTCAAGAATCTGATGAAGAAAGAAGGAATGGGGAGAGCAGAGGGGTCAAAGGCCCTGGTTCCAGAAGAGACAGGAGGGCCTGGAGAGCACGGGTGGGGGTGGGGAAACCCCTAAGTCCCAGAGACTGTGGAAGAAGATAGCAGTGGGTAAGGGTGGGGAGTGAGGCCCAAGAGGAAGGTGGAGGGATGTCCTGGGTGACTCCCCGAGTTCTCTAGAACACAGGAAAATAGGTGATGGTTGGAGGGTCTGGGGTAAGCCAATGGGGTGGGTAGCATTTAGACACTTATGCTGCGAGGTGCTGCCTCCTTTGCTGGGGGAGTGGTGGGGGGACACCCAATAAGGGAGAGTAGCAAGTAGGCTTAGAGGGCACGGGACACTTCCAGGAGGTGTGCTTCCTGAGTCACCGTTAAGCTTCATGGCACCCTCCTCCTGTCATCTCTGTGTCTTCTTGCCTACACGCTGTTCTCAACTATAACTGAAGGCGGGTTGGTCTCTCTTGGTACCCCCCAGGAGAACAGTGGAAACATTCACTGTTCCAGTACAGGAATTCCCCTGCTGTCCCTTCTTCCTGATTATGAGTGGCTGTAATTATAGAGTTTCCAACAGGTGGAGGCTAGAAAAACAAACAGACCTTTCAATATTGACTCTCCAGGGCGGCGCCATGCAGAATGGCAGCATCTGCCCCACCTCCCAGAGCCTATCCAGCAAAGTCCAAAGCAAACAGTTGCTGAGGGGGCAGAGGGTTAGTGAGCTCGACTGGAGTAAGTGGACTCCAGGGAAGGTTGCCCAGTATCCACATCTGCCATCTTTCTCCTCTTTGAAAATGCTGGGCTTTGCAGAGGAAAGACATTTTCCATGAGGCTGCAGGGGCCAAGTCAGGCTCATGGCTGTTATTGAAGCATAAAGCCAGAAGTTAGGAAAAATGAGGTCTCCTTGAGGAAATTTATGAAAGGCATGTACTTCCCCTGTGGGGTTCACCAATCTGGAATCCTTCAGAAGCAGGTCAAGCAAGACATGAGCAATGGCTTTCTGCCCTCCCTCCTGCAGCAAGATGGGCTTCATCATTCAGATGGGGTTGTAGTTAGGGAGCTGGAAGAAAACTAGAGTCACAGAGCCAATCCCATCTATCATAAAGAGGGTAACTGTGGTTCAGGGCGACTTGACCAATGGCAGTGGTGACATGACCACTCCTGGCTGTGAATGCAGGATGTCATCCCACCTCCACCCTCTTTAAGTGTGGCCTCTGATGCCACCCTGGGTAGGAGGTTGTACTTTTCTATCAGGCATTTCTGAATTTCACATTTATGGGGCAAGGAAAGAAAAGGTACCATATAGTCAAGTGTGTTTCCTAAAGGACAGTAGAAACCATATCATTACTTCTGCTAAGAAAAAAAAAAAAAAAAAAGTTGAAGAGTCTACCATAAGTAATATGTTACCCAAAAAAGTACAGGAAAATTCAGGTAGAATTAGCTCCGTGGGGATGATTAAATTAATGTTTTATATCTACTATTTTGCTATTTATAAAATGTTTGAAAAAGGAAAGGACAGCTCTTCTGTCCTCACGAGTTTGCTTTCTCGCGCATGCGCACACATTCATGCAAAACCACCTTACCCTGGATACTGACGTCGTAAATAGGGCGATGAGAAACACAGGAAAGTAAAGCAGGGTTCTGGAAGCCAGGAAATGTTTGTAAGCGGAGTTTGGTGGATGGAGCCCCCTTCTAAGAGCAGGGACAACAAAAGGAAGCTGCTGCCTCATGCACCGTGGGAGGCTCCGTATTACCTCATTCCTCCACCATCTACAGCTTGTTAGGAACGTCGCCATTTTGGGAAGATGTTTTGTTTTGGTAAAGGAACAAAAATTGTTGGTGCTGTCAACCAATGCTGGATTTTAGATATCAAAAGTTATACTAGCTGACAATCTGGAATTTGAGAAAATAAAAGTCAAAGGACCTATTGAATAAATAGCAAGAAGAACAAAGCAGCAGAAACATTTGTGGATGCACATTGCAGGGGAGGCAGACTTCACCGATTTAGTCGAGGCAAGTTATTAAACACACACACAAAACAGCACTCAGCGGGGAGACTATAATATGTAGCTACTACAATATACTGTAGCTGGGGTGCAGGGGTACAAGAGCACCTGGTTCTAGGGGTTCAAAACAGATGAGGTTTGGCCACCTGCCATTGGAAAAAATTCAAAGAAATAGAAATGATGGGGCACCTGGGTGGTTCAGTTGGTTGAGCGTCTGACTCTAGATTTCTAGATTTCGATCAGATCATGATCCCAGGATTGTGGGATTGAGCCCCACATAAGGCTCCTTCTGAGCATGAAGCCTGCTTGAGATTCTCTCCCCCTCTCTCTCCCCCTCTAATGGGAGAATGAGAAAAGACAAATAAGTGGAGGTGAGACAGGAAAATAATTTATTTCAGTGATACTAACCACAGGAAGACAGTGGACTAGTATCTCATAGATGGTCTTCAAAGTGCCCAAAATACTTTTGGGTTTATATAAGGAAAATGTGGGACAACGGTGGGTGGGTACATGCAGGCTGGCAATGAAGGTCAATCTGATTGTTGTCTTGGGGTCTTGCTGCCTCAGGGAAGTCCTTACTGCTTGAGGGGATAGTTTTGGTTCCCATCAGGGGATGGTTTGCTTGCACAGTCTTTTGCCTGGGATAAGAAATAAGCTGAAAAGAACTTAATCAATTAGAAAGCTTGAGGTCAAAATTAGAGTAGTTGAAGTCCTCTTTTAATGCTATGTAAAATATGCAGTTTTCAACAAAGAAACTGTAACACAGGCAAAGCAACAAGAAAGTGTGACCCTATACAGAAAAAAAAAAGTCAGTAGGGACCATGTGTCCCTAAGGTGTCAGCTCTATTAGACTAAATCTTTAAAGCAACTGTTATAAATATGTTTTAGGAACTAAAAAAAACAAAACAAAACAAAAAACAAAAAACAAAACAAAATTACTCAAAAATTTAAAGAAAGTAAGACAACAGTTCAACGAATAAAAACAATCTTAATAAAAAGATAGAAATTATACAAATGAATCAATCCTGAAACAATGGATACCACAAAGCAGTGGAATGACGTATTCCAAAGTGCTGGAAAATATCTGTCAACTGAAAATTCTATATCCAGCAAAACCATCCTTCATAAATGTAGGTGAGATAAAGATTGTCCCAGATAATGAAAGATGGAGACAGTGCTTTGCTAGCAGACACACCTTGTAATAATATGAAAGGAAACCCTTTAATCTGAGAGAAGGTGATAACAGATGATGCTTGAATCCACAGTAAGAATGAAGAGCTTCAGAAATGATAAACATGTGGGTAAATATAAAAGACCCTATAAGTATAATTTCTTAGTTCTCCTCCTAACTTGTTTAAAAAACAAAAATTTTACAAAGCAAAAATTTTTATGACGCTGTATTAACTATATAACATATGTAGAAATAGGTATGATAATAATGGAACAAAGGAGGGAAGAAAAGAAAATATACTGAAACTTCAGGGGAGCAAAATTTGTCACCCCAAAAATATGCCTCTCCAGCATAAAGATTATTTTAGGCTGATTATTTTTAAGAAACTGTAGATTCAGGAAAAGCTCTTTACCTCCCCCTCAACTGCCTAAATTTACATTGGAAAGGAGGCCTGTACTAAAAGAGAGCTATTATCAAAGATACATACCTTTTTACCTAAGAAGCTCATGTGTGTAACTGGACAACCTGTTTTCCAAACGTCTCCTCCCATCTTGTGAACGATCTGCCTCTCCTTTGTATTTCCAGACCCCTAACGCCTTTCCTTAACTTAGGATGTTCTATAACTTAGCTCCCCATTGGGGCTCATATTTCTATGGGGCCACCATACGTGAAATAAAATGTGCTTCTTTTTCTTGTGTTAATCTGTCTTACATCAATGTAATAATTAGACCAGCCAAAGAACCTGGAAGAGAAGAATGGAAATTTTTTCCACCCCTACATCTGGCAACTGTGAAAGGGATCTTCACTGGCTGGACACCACTGGTTCTGGGGCTGCTGCTGCTGCTGAGAGATCCTGGGGCCTCTGACAAAAGCTGGCAGAAGGTAAGAATTCTTACCACATCAGTCTCCTGGATCCCTGTCTACAGGGTCTGATGGAGGGGAGAGTGGTGAGAGTCCTCTTCTTTTTGTAAAGTTAGATTGGTAAGAAAGAATATTTGTGTGAACTAGCTCCTTGGGGACAGCAACTCTGCTAAAGATTTGTTATGGGGGTGTCTGGGTGGCTCAGTTGGTTGAGCATCTGACTCTGGTTTTGGCTCAGGTCATGATTTTATGGTTCATGGGTTCAAGTCCCACACTGGACTCCACACTGATAGTGCATAGCCTGCTTGGGATTCTCTCCCTCTCTCTCTGCCCCTCCCCTGCTTTCTCTCTCTCTCTCAAAATAAATAAACTTTTCAAAAAGATTTGTTATGAGCACTTTATTTTGTATTGATCCCTTTTGTCCCAGAGATGGTCATTTTTTTCCTTTGTCTCTGTCTTTTGTGTCATTTGTCATAAGGAGGAAAACCATAAGTAGAAGACAGGCATAGGTCCTATAGCCGATTGTCCAGACCAGCCTTACAGACTGGTGAATTCATGGTTCTTCCAGACTGATATCTGTTTAGACAAACTTTGCTGTGAGTGAACATGCAAATGAGGTAAAGGCTATTGCTAAGGCAATCTTGGAAGTGAAAGCGTGTGGTGGTCAAATCAGCACCTGAAAGCTGATAGAGCTCTGGCCACCTAACGCTATGTCTCTGAGCTAAGATAAGTTGGTCACAAAATGGGTTAGACTGACACTGGGTCGCCTGTCAACCTCAAGAAAATTTCTATGCAGCAAAGTAGACTGTAAAACAACACACAATCCCAGACCCAGCAGCACATCGCCCTCAGATATTAATTTGGTGCTAAGAAACCCAAGGCTTAACTAAAGCTGTTAATGTGAACAGTTTCCTCCGTGTGTGTGTGTGTGTGTGTGTGTGTGTGTGTGTGTGTGTTAAGTAGGCTTCACACCTAGCACGGAGCCCAACTCAGGGCTTGAACTCACAACCCTGAGATCAAGACCTGAGCTGAGATCAAGAGTCAGATGCTTAACTGATTCTTCCTCTCTCATCTTGCTCTATGTCTTGTGAGCTTGGCTTTATGACCAGTGAGTATATTCTCTCTTGTCTCCACCAACCAGAGGATGCACATACTGACGTGCACTTGCTCTCTTGTCTGACTCCCAACTCTTGGACAGTGGGGGATTTGTTATAATGGGTCCAGGCACATACAGGACTTTTGTTGTCTCAACCTCATTTCCACATTAGTCTCATGGGAAAAGGGAAACAGCACTTCACTAATTTGGTAAGACAGAAATGTGGGTTGCATCCCATTTGTGGCTAGATCTTTGTTACACTAACCCTGAGAGTGAAATTTGTGGAACTTTGTGGAAATGGGGAAGGCTGTATCTTTTGCACTCTCCTTGAAGGATGCCTCTTGTGTTCATGGTAAAGCCATAAAAAAGCTTTTTGGTTTGAGTCCTTGTAAGATCCAACTCACTCACTGCCAGATGATGGATCCTTTGAATTGCCTATATTTCAAAGAAAAGCAAATTTTTCAAGAGAACACTCATCCTAAACAATTGTCTCACTAGTACTGTTACGGAACCAGGCTGGACTGCTGGTGAAAAAACCAAGAGGCACTTGGAGATCTTGGTGGATCGGAGATTTATTTAACACCAGTGAGCTCAGAGGAGACCATTTCTCCAAAGACCTGACCGTTGAATGCAAGTGGGAAGGGTAATTTATAGTTGTCAGCTTCCATATCTGTGGGGGTTTTCGCACGCTCAGCAAAGGAAGAAGAACTGGAGGAGGGGTCTCTAAGCTAAAGACCAGAGTTTGTTTTAGCCCCATCGGCCATCTTTGGCGTATTTTATTCACTTCTCCAACAGTACCTGTGGAAAGATCAAGTTAAAACTGGACACAAAAGAGTATGAGGGCTAACCCTAGGAGCTTCCTTATTAAGACAGAAGAATAGAAACTGTACTTAAAACGAAAATTAAAATCCACATCTAACATGAATTTCCTTTCTCCTCATCCCCAGCTCCCTGTCCCTGATGCTCCAGAAGATATTTTGGGTCACTGGGCCCTTTCTCTCAAATCTAGCCTATGACCTCATCAAATTCCCTTAGATCCCCCCCCAATTCCTCCAGTTTTCCCAGAAAATCCTTTCAACACCCAGCTGCTTGGTTTGACTTCCCTTTCTTTGCAAGATTTATGAACAGCATACTCCAGGCCTGGGGTATGCAGGTTACCCACATAAATATGAAAATCAAGAAAGTAATTTGGCAGAAGCACCTGAGATGGGCAGTAAGGCTCACTGTTCTGTCCCTTCTAACTCCTACTTTCTGGGACTCTGTAATCTGGTTCTGCAAGATCAGCCCTTCCTATGCAATGTCTTTGCAGATGTATATTGGACACCCCCCTATCTTGCAAAGAATTCATGTCCCCTGGACAGCAGCTGGTATTCTAAATTATAAAACCCTTTTACCTCCACTTTCGGGATAACCTAACAAATTTAGACAAGGGTTGAAAAGATTAGTGGCCATTCACAATCCCACTCACTGAGACCCCAATTCGCTGTTAAGGGGTGTTCTCTCAATGCATGATTACACTATAGTTATCAGACAAGCCAGATAGCCCCCTGGGGAATGCCCTCTCCCCAAAGGATAACTAGAATTTCTCCCAGGCCTTCCTATAAATGATCAGGAAATGGATCAGCTGGAAGCCGATATTCAGGGACTGATAAAAGCAAATTAAATTCTTCCCCCCTACCCAAGGTGAATTGACCCAAGGTTGAATTGTGTACCCAGAAAGAATGAGAGCACTCGAAGTCCTTTGTTGAATGATTTACACAGATTTTTTCTAAAAATTTTTAATGCTTATTTATTTTTGAGAGAGAGTGAGAGAGACAGAGAGTGCAAGTGGGGGAGGGACAGAAAGAGAGGGAGACACAAAATCTGAAGCAGGCTCCAAGCTCTGAGCTGTCAGCAGAGAGCCCGATGTGGGGCTTGAACTCATGAGCCATGATATCATGACCTGAGCCCCTCATGGTTTAACCAACTAAGCCACCCAGGAGCCCCTGATTTACACGGATTTTTAGAAAGGCATTGTGGGGGCACCTGGGTGGCTGTCATTGAACGTCCAACTTCAGTTCAGGTCATGATCTCTTGGTTCCTGAGTTCTAGCGTGGACTCTGTGCTGACAGTGCAGAGTCTGGAGATTCAGATTCTGTGTCTCCTCCTCTCTCTACCCTTCCTTGGCTTGCACTCTGTCACCATCTCTAAAAATGAATAAACATTAAAAAAATTAAAAAGGCATTCTGCATTAAAGAAATTAATCCTGAAGTTTTAAAACACAGAAGTCTCTGATTTCCATCTTAGTTGGAAATCTCCCTGATATAAAGAAGCAAGTCTGGTTGGATAGGTGGGTTGTTCTGTTGATATTCAAGCTGCAGTTCAATTCTTTGAGGAGTTAGAAACAATTTACTGTCTTACAAATCTCTACAAAACCATAAATGTAACTCTAGAAGCAATGCAAACCTCACTTATCCTTACCAATCCCCAAGCCTCTCCTATTCATCTCAAAATGCTTGTTAGGTATTGTAGAAGATCATATCACTACAAACAGAATTGTCCTGCCCTTAAGAAAAAGAAGGAAAATTTTTAAAAGTAATTACTCTAGACCTCTGATAATAGGCAAATATACCCCAAAATTCCTTAAAGAAAATGTGCTTTTTTGATGTAAATTTTCTACCTCCATCTTCTCTAAGACTAAGAGCCATTCTTTGAAGTGAAAGCTTTAAGGGAGAAGTTTCTCAAGAGAAGGAGGGGAGAAAAGAAGGACTGATTTGGAAACTGGGCTAATGAAAAAAATCTTAAATGTCTTCTCGACAAATATGAGTTAAAGGCTTTAGCTATCTGAGCAGGTGAATTTAATTTATTCCAACTGGCAAAACAAATTTTGGATTCAACTATTATTTTATAAACCAGTTAGTTTTGGATTATTGTACCGGACTCATGGCTAAAAATTTAAAACAATAGCTATAAGGTCTCTCTGTCTGTCTGTATGTAAGTTTACTGTAAGAAATAAGCCTACCAACCCAATCAAAGGAGGGACACAGAGACTCAGAACACAGTGAAGTGAGGCTTTCTTTAATCAACATTCTTGCAAGAGGGGGTGTCTGATTGAAAGGCATATTAAGGGACAGTCACGGCCGGCGACCATTTATCTCCTAGTGTGCAAGTTCCTCCCCTGGTTCCTCATTGGCTGAGTACTACAGAGGTTACAGCCTTACCGGAAGTTGCCTGTGCCCATGTAAGGCAAAAGGTTGTCTGATCGGAACAAATGTGCATCATTCCGTGAGGTGATGCAGAAACTTTCAGTCCCTCCTCCCTTTGTTTTTTGGCACATGCTCATTGCAAAGCCAGAGAAAATAAGCCCGAGAAACAAGAGAGGGGAAGAAGAACCAGGAAGTGAAGTGTCTAAACTTTTGGGACTCCATTGTGGTAGGGGGTTCACGCATATTTCCAATAGGTTGTAAACCTACTGTTAACTAGACAGCACATTTTTATTTGGTATTTCTGAAACTGAATCATCTCCTTTACTTCTCACATTTCCATGTCTCTGGATGTACATATAGTAGATGTGTGACATTTTCCATCTCATTTCCACCTTGGATGGTATTGCCAACTTAATTTATGAAAAAGCTCTATTTAATTGGCTTAAAATTAAGTGCTTATAAGTAGAGCAATCCTAAAGGTCTCAGAAATATAACAGAAACTGACCCAAAATTTTTTCAGGTTTGCATGATCTGGAAAAATATTCACTATTAAAGCCAGTTTAAGTTCATTGGTTTAATTGAAACATACATGTCTTTAGATTTATCAACATTAACTATAACACAAGTAACTTTTATTCGACTTGGGTTTACTAGTCAAATTCATGTTATCTCTTATAAAATTTGTCAGCAAGAAAAATCATTTTAGATGACGGCTGACTTTGTCCAATGTGTCATGAAGTTTTTATAATTAGCATACACATAATTGTTGGGAGCAGTGATTTAGATGCAAACAGGATAAGAATTTATAGGTGAAATTTTTAGCAATAGTTACATTATATGGTATGTGTACTTAAAAATAGCTTCCAAAATCTGTTTGGTAGCTTGAAACTTTAGAGTTATGTGAAGTTAAGTTAAATAATACAAAATTATTGAATATCTAGACCATTTTCAAATAAGGTAAAATAATAAAATATTAATTACTGAGCATAGATTTATATACTTTTGGCTTCCTATTTCAAAGAAACTAAAGATATTTGGGACTATTTGTAAACATGCCCTGTGCCAGAGATTGTGTTATTATAAATGACACATGCAAAGAAAAAAAAGGGCACAACCTTCTAAAAATTATGAAATGAATTCATATATCTGCCAACATAGAGAATGCCAGTGTAACAGTTGAGAAATAGAGATACAGGGAAAAGAAACTAATTTGGTTCAAAAGTGAAATATCAAATGGGAAAGGAGAGAATCAAGGACAAATCAGATAGAAAGCTGGGAAGAGAGGAAGAGAGAGAGAATCTGACCTTGTATGATCAAGTTGGCTTAGATTGAATAAATGTATTATAATGGTTATAAAATTCAGCTTTAAAATCAGTGGTGTTCTTATATAAAACTAAAACTTGATTTTCTCTCATCTGCTAAAAGGACAAAGTTTTCTTGGACTATTGGTCTGCTCCTGATAAGAGATTATGAAAAGTTCCTCTTTACCTTTTAAGTAATCTGCCTAGGAAGAAAAGAGTTTATGTTTTATCAAAATAATTTCTTGTGCTTCATGTTGTCTTAATCAGGTCTTTAGTACTCAAGAAAACAGAAACTTCTCAATATTAGAAGATCTAAGTTTTGCTCACAACTGTGTGACCTTCTGTGTTTGCCTTTGAAATTTGTATTGTTGCTTTGGTTAAATAGATAACTAAGTATTGTTTCATAGTGATCTGTGATCCTCATTAATCAAGGATCTAAACCTTTTGATATTTGTGATAAACTTTACCAAATCAAATTCCAAATGAAGTTTTTTTGACCTTGAACCAACTGTGGAATTTCCCAGAGGATCCCTAGAGGGATCCTTAAAAAGGTTTGTTCTCTCTCTTTATAAATAGGAAAATATTGCACTAATTAGGCTTCTTTAATATATTAAATTACATGAGAAAAATTGTCAAATAAGAAGTAACAGTAAGTCTTCTTTATGTTGTATTTGTTTAGATATAAAACCATTCCAGAATTGTATGAAATGCCTAAAATTCTAGTATGTCCTAGTGTAATAGTACCACTTGTAATTCCAGTTATATCTTACAATATGTGTGTCACAGAAATAACCAAATTTCTTTATCAATAGTATTATAATGAACTCTCCTCAGATTTTTAGCTTTGGCCATTTGTAAGTCTTTTGTCATTTACAGTGATTGTTTTACTATGGTGCATTTACAAAACCATACCCACAAAAGTGCTTCATCTTCAAGCGAATTCATGGAAAGGACTCTGACAAGCACAGGTTTCTGATCATAAAACGGAATGGGTAAGAATTTTCCAGAACTAGTAGGAAAACTGGATTCAAGCAGAACAAGAATTAATGGGCTGAATAAACTGATGAAGATGATTATAATTTTTATGACTTTTTGTTTGAAACTGTCTTGTTTTTCCAGATTTAAGCAAAATTTTCTCTCTCTCTCTCTCTCTCTTTTTAAAGTTTGTTCATTTTGAGAGAGGGGGAAAGAGGAGAGAAAGAGAATCCCAAGCAGGTTCCATGCTGTCAGCACAGAGCCTCATGGGGGGCTTGATCCCATGAACTGCAAGTTCATGACCTGAGCCAAAACCAAGAGTCAGATGCTCAACCAACTGAGCCACCCAGATGCCCCAAGGAAAATTTTCTCTTAAGCTACCTGTGTCTTAGAGCAACTTTGGTAAAGTGTAGTTTTGCATCAAAGATGAAACAATCACATTTTCTCCCTAACTGATCCCTCCAGGATTTGGAAACTCTCAGTGAGTGAGTATTCTTATTTTCATGGCAATAGAGTTATGTGCAAAAGTTCAATAAGAATCTGCTCTCCTTGTAACAGGACAAAATTGGAAACATCTGTTATATTACCAAGGCTTTGACTGGAATGACATATTTGAGAGAGATGTGCATAGAATCAGATACGCCGGACAGCTTCAAGGAACACAGGCTGCCTTTTATGGAGCCAATAATGCCCCTTGGAAAAACAGGCTTGTACCTTGCTTACAGGATTCCTGACAGTCTAAATAGGTGAGTAAGGTAGGTCACTTCTTGGCAGATGAAGGAACCTCAGGATATCTTTGGGACCTCAAAGACAGGAATTTACCCAAATCTATGGTATTGTAGGCAAAGTCTGATGGTAAGCCTTTGGCTTGGCTTCCTAGCCTGGAGAGGCTTTTAAAAGTTCAGTCTGAGATTCCTTATGATAGTTCCAGTAAAGCAGATTTAAAAGAGTCTATGTGGTCAACTGCTATTCTTGCCACGCTTGTGTAAATAATCAGGCCAAGTTTTTTGAACGTAGACCTATTTTGCAAACAAAATAGTCTTAATTTGGCTATCTTTGGTAAAAATAAAAATGATTTTATGAGAGTTGTATATAAATGATGAATCACTGAATTCTACCCCTGAAACCAATATTGCACTGTATGTTAACCAACTAAAATTCGTATATACATAATTACACACATACACACACACACACACACACATCTATATCTGTATCTCTATATCTGTATCTGTATCTCTTTATCTATATATCTGTAAAATGAAAGTGATTTTAGAGAGAAAAATTATGTTTCAGTAGCTCACCTTTGTGGCTATTAGATTTCATGATTGCCCATTGCCTTTGAGGTTTTGTTATTTATCTGTAAACTGGACTAGATCCTGAATTCTTCTACTCTCCTCAAATATCGGGCTACAGATCTTTAATGTTTCCAATTTTTTCCCATCCTTTGACTTGGAATCATTGAGAACTTTTCCCTGAAGCCCTGCAAACTGAAGCTAGACGAGTTGATATAAACTTCAGAAAAATTTCCACAATAGCTCATGTTGAGACAACCTTCATGCCCATTGCTGAATGGGCCACACAGAAAGCTGACCAGTACTATAGCAAGATTCTCTCTCAGATTCGTGACACCGAGGCTTTTTAATTTCCAGGAAGCAACTTTATTCGTGCCAGCACCGCTCAGTTGGGTTCATACCCGAAGAACTGAGAACCAAACGTCATGTGGCAGGTTTTTTTTTAATACCTTTTCTATTTCTTTGTCTCCCATATATGATAACACACACAAACATGTAGTCTGATTAAGTGGTCTCAGTTTACAAGGTCATGAGGGCTGTTGTCACATAGGTGCATAATCAAGTTACCTTGAAGGTTGTTGGTTTTTTTCCTTTTCTCTATCTCTTTTTTTTTCTCTCCTTAGGGTGGTGACCCTACCACAGTATGCCTGATGACATCATCAGAGACATTCAAACTGCAAACCAGGAAAATCAGTCAAATTGTCTCTGTCTGCCTTCATTCCATCTGAAGATGCTTCAAGCCTGGCATTTAGAAATATTCTTGATTGGCAGCTTTCAAGACTCAGGCACTAGGTTTATAATTTGCTGCAACCATTAACCTTTGTTTTTCTTCTGTTTACCTGATTGCTTGCACAACAGAGGCCTAACTTTGGGAGCCCACCTGCAGGACTGCTTCCCAAAATGAGACAACTCTTAAACTGAACTGATCTATTCTCAAGACTGAGTCTGGTTCAAAGAGATTTGGAGCAATCTGTCAACTTAATTTCTGGACTGTGAAACTTCTTATTTGAAGTTTCAAAGACTGTATTGCAGGGGAGCAGAATATGTCTCTTTGTCATCAGGATTATTTTAGGTTGATTACTTTCAAGAAACTTCAAATTAAGGAAAAGCTCTTTACCTCTCCCCACCCCTCAGTGGCCTAAATTTACATTACTTGCTCCTTATATGCTAGGAAAAGAGCTATTGCTAGAGATACCTTTTATACCTAAGAAATTACAACAGGGCAACATTTACTTTTCAAACATCTCTCACTTTCCTGTGAATGGCCATCCTTCTCTTTCTATCCCCAGACTCCGGTACCTTTCCTTAGCTCACGATGTTCTATAAGCCTTAATTACCTGGCTGCCCTTTGGGACTCATATTTTTATGGGACTCCTATACATTCTGCTACTAATCCATCTTATATCACTTTAATTATTGGATCAGCCAAAGAACCTAGAAGGGAAGAAGAAAACATTTTTCTGTCCCTACAAAACAGTTTCTAGAATTAATTATTATTATTAATTAGAATTCTGAATTAGATTGTCATAAGTTGAAATACATATTGTAATATTTAGAGCAAGCACTAAGAAAGTAACTTAAAAATTACAGCAAAAAGGAAAAAAACCAGAAGAATTAAAATGACATACTAGAACTATTTATTCAACACAAACGAAAGAAAGGAGGAGAATAAGAATAAAAAGACAAAATAGAAAGCAAATAGCAAAATAGCAGATGGAAGTCCAACCCTATCAGTAATTCACTAGATATAAATATGGTCTAGGGGTGCCTGGGTGGCTCAGTCGGTTGAGCGTCCTACTTCAGCTCAGGTCATGATCTCACGATTCGTGAGTTCAAGCCCTGCATTGGGCTCTGTGCTGACAGCTCAGAGCCTGGACCCTGCTTCCAATTCTGTGTCTCCCTCTCTCTGTCCCTCTCCCCTTCACGCTCTGTCTCTTTCTCTCAAAAATAAGTAAACGTTAAAAAAATTTTAAAATATATATAAACACAGTCTACTGTGATAGTGTGAGTTATAATAAGAAATATAGATTTGGTCTCTGTCCATAGCTTTCAGCTCACAGGTCCCCAAACTGTTGGAATTTCCTAAGTGAGGAGAGCAATGGTGGTATCTTTCATTATAATATGTGGTCTTTTGTCCTCAGTTCCTGAAATTGTTTCCGAGCCACAAAAGTGAATTGGATGTCTTGTTATTCATAACAATCCCCTTTCCACCACCACCGAGTTTCTGTTAATGAGGTGACTTTTAGAAATCCCCTAAAGATGAAAAGGAGTAGCTGGTTGCCAGGGCAACCAACCATGATCAGAAAGTTAGAACTTTCAGTCCCAACCCATGATTTTCAAGATGGGGAGAGGGGCTGGAGGTTGAATCAATTATCAATGGCTCATGATTTAATCAACCATGCCTATGTAATGAAGCCTCCATAAAACCCAGAAAGGATGGGGTTTGGAGACCTTCCAGGTTGCTGAGCCAGAATGCTTCCACATGTCACCATGTCAGGTCCCAACCATGAGGACAGAAGCTCTTTTATGTAGGACTTCATTCTATGTATCACTTTATCTGGCTATTGATGCATATCCTTTAATATTCTTTGCAATAAACTGGAATCTAGTGAGTAAACTGGTTTCCTGAGTTCTGTCAGCCACTCTAGTAATCAAACCCAAGAAGGGGGTCAGGGGAACTTCTAATTGCCATCCAGCAAGTGGGAAGCACCAGACAACAACTTAGGCTTGCAGTTGAAGTCTGAAGCAGGAGGCAGTGTTATAGGACTGAACCCTGGACCTGCGGAATCTGATGTTGCTTGTCTCCAGATAATAGGTGTCAGAATTGAGTTGACTTGTAGAACATGCAGCTGGTATCCAAGAATTGCTTGGTGGTGTGAGGAAAAAAAACCCACTCCACTCAAAAGACACAGATTGTCAGACTGAGTAGAAAAGAGCAAGACCAAATTCAATGCTGTCTCCAAGAAAAGCAGCTTAGATTCAGAGAAACAAGGAAGAAAAAAGAAAGAAAGAAACAAGGAGATTGAAAGTCAACTATGACATGTAAAAAGCTTGAATTCATCACTTCCATCCTTTTAACAAGATAAAAGCTCAACAAACCAAAGATAAATGACTTAGTTCTAAGACCCATCAGAAAACTGATGTCACAAGGCAAAGTGTCAGCCTGACATCTGGAGACACAGGTAAATACAGAGACTCACAGCCTCAATCGCCTTACCTAAAGGAAAAGCCACTACAGCCATAAAATGGTAGGAATACTTAAATATTTTGATGAATTGCTGGAGGTGTGGATTTGCTGGAAAGTGAGAAGCTCCTGGAGGTGCGGGCAGTTAGGAAAGCCCCCACACCTACATTGGCTTTACCTTTAGGAACCCCATCAAAGTCTCAAGGTGAGGATCCGACAAAAACTCCCTCATGTTTCCAGCAGAAGTGAGGGGGAAAGTAACCATTTTAATATATGCTTCACAACAAAAATCTGCTCTCCAAAGGGCCAACTTTATCAGAGCTTCATCCACCTGGGGGAAGCCAGCTCTAGCTCTGTATTGACTTCCTGTTTCACCTTAAGGAAATTTTCAAAAAGACAATGAAAAACTTCCAAAGGTCATAGCCTAGAGACTCAGGCACACTAAAAGACTGAGATTTAACCATAAGATTACAGAAATCATCCCTCCTCAACACCTTACCAGCACATCAACAGGGCTCTGGTATAATAAAAGCAGACTGCAATGGAAAGGGCTGAAAAACACAAGGACACAGGAGGTAACTGAAGCCTCTGGTAGCCACAGCTACAGTAAACATTAAATACAGCCCAGCAACTAGCCAGATTGACATCAAATCTCACACTAGGGGTCCCTGGGTGTCTCAGTCAGTTAAGAGTGGGACTTCAGCTCAAGTCATGATCTCACGGTTCACAGGTTTGGGCCTTGCGTTGGGCTCTGTGCTGACAGCTGGCAGCCTGGAGCCTGCTTCTGATTCTGTGCCTCTGATTCTCTCTCTGCCCCTCGCCAGCTCAGGCTCTGTCTCTCTGTCTCTCTGTCTCTCTCTTTCTCAAATATAAATAAACATTTTTTTTAATTAAAAAATAAAAAACCTCACACTAAAGGTTTATTTACCTCAGTTCCTATTGCTTAATACATTATGTCTGCTTTCAACCAAAAACTTATAAGTCATGGTAAAAGGCAAGTGAAAACAATCTGAAGAGACAAAGCAAGCATCAAAACCAGACTGAAATATGGCACAGACTTTTAAATTCTGAGATATGGAATTTAAAATAACTATGATTAGGGGTGCCTGGGTGGCTCAGTCAGTTAAGCATCCTACTTCAGCTCAGGTCATGATCTCTCAGTTCATGAGTTCCAGCCCCATATTGGGCTCTGTGCTGACAGTTCAGAGCCTGGAGCCTGCTTGGGATTCTATGTCTCCCTCTCTCTGCTCCTCCCCCACTCACACTCTGTCTCTCTGTCTCTCTCTCTCTCTAAAAAATAAATAAACATTAAAATAACTATGATTAATATGTTAAGGGCTGTAATAAAAAAGTGGCAATGTGCAAGAACAGATAGACAACATGAGCAGAGAAATAGAAATTCTAAGAAAGGATCACAAAGAATGTTAGAAATCAAATATACTGTAACACAAATGAGGACTGCCCTTGATGGGCTCACCAGTACACTGGACACAGCTGAAGAAAGAATCAATGAAAATGAAGATACATCAATAGAAACTGCCCAAACTGAAATGCAGAGAGAAAAAATGAAAACAACTGAAGAGAATACCTAATAACTGTGGGACAATTACAAAAGGTATAACATATGTGTAGTGGGCATACACAAGGAGAAGAAAGAAGGAAAGAAGCAAAAGAAATTGCATAATAATGGCTGAGAACTTTCCAATATTAATGACGGACACCAAACTACAGGAAACTCAGAGAACACCAAACAGGATAAATACCAAAATATCTATATGTAGGCATCTAATATTTAAATTTCAGAAAACCGAAAGCAAGGGAGGTCTTCAAAGAAGTTAAGGGCAGGAGAGGGGAGGGACACTTTACCTACACAAGGATGGAAATTACATTGGACTTTTCCTCAGACACCATGCAAGCAAGAAAGTAGAGTAAAATATTTTAACCACTGAAAGAAAAAACCCACCAACATAGAATTCTATGTCCAACAAAATTTTCCTTCAAAAATGAAGGAGAAATAAAGACTTTCTCGGGTGAGGGAATTTATCACCAGTAGGCCTTCCCTGCAGGAAATGTTTTAAAAGAAGCTCTTCAGATAGAAGGAAAATGATATAATTTAGAAACTTGGATCTATATAATCAAAAGAAGAACCTCAGAGAAGGAATCAGTGAAATACCAAATCAAATTTTAAAAAATAATAAATAAAATTAAATCTTTTACTTCTCTTATTCTTAATTGATTTAATAGACAGCTAAAATAATAATAATAATAATAATAATAACAATATACAGGGTGATTATGGCATTTGGCCAAGTGAATGACTACAATATTGTAAGGAACATGAGGGAGGAATTGAAAATTAAAAATATAGACCCATTTGAAAGTAGAGTTAGATTATTTGTAAATATATATTGTTAACTCTGGGATAACCACTAAAATGTTTCAAAAAGAAGTGTAATTGATGTTAAGATAGGAGAGAAATGGAATATGATAAAATTCTCTATAAGGGGCACCTAGGTGGCTCAGTCTGTGGAGTATGCAACTCTTGATCTCAGGATTGTGAGTTTGAGCCTCACGTTATGCATAGAGATTTCTTAAAAATAAAATATTAAAAAAGATAAAGTAATAAAAATTAAATTCTCAATAAAAACCAAGAGAAGGCATTAAAAGAGGAGAGGTTTTAAAAAATAAAGAAAAAAGCAAGTGCAACAAATATAAGACAGTTATAAATGTGGTAAATATTAATCTAACTATACCAAAATCACTTAAAATATGAATGACATATACAGAAATTAAAAGACAAGAGATTATCACAACAGATAAAAACATAAGATCCAACTATATGTTCTCTATTAAGAAACCTATTTTAGGAGTGCCTGGGTGGCTCAGTCTGTTAAGAGTCTTGATCTCGGCTCAGGTTATGATTTCACTCTTTATGAGTTCGAGCCCTGTGTCGGGCTCTGGGCTGATAGTGCAGAGTCTGCTTGGAATTCTCTCTCCCTCTCTCTCTGCTTCTACCCCACTTGTGCTCTCTCTTACAATGAATAAACTGTAAAAAAGCTTAAACCAATTTTAAATGTGAAGGCACCGATAAGTTGAAGAAGTGAAATAACACTAATCAAAAGAAAGTTGTATTAGCCATGTTAATTTCATACAAAACACATTGTGGAACAAGATAAATTATCAGTGATAAAATAAAAAAGGGCATTACCTAGTGATAAAAGGGTTAATTTCCTAAGAGAACACAATGCTTAATATATATGCACCTAACAACGGGGTGTCAAAATACATGAAGCAAAAACTGATAGAACTGCAAAGACAAATAGACAAATATACTATTATAGTTGGAAACTTGAAACCCCTCTATCAGTAAATAATGGATTTAGTCAGCATAAAATCAATAAGGATATTGCTGAACTGAATAGCACAATTAATCAGCTGGATCTAATTGACATTTATATAATACTTCATCCAACAAGTGCAAAATACACATTCTTCTCAAACTCACATACAATATTCAGTAAGACAGACCCCATTCTGAACCTTTAAGGAAACCTTAACAAATTTAAAGTAGAAGTCATACAAAGTATGTTCTCACCACAACGAGATTAAACTAGAAATCAATACCAGAAAGACTGCTGGAAAAACCCAAAATATTTGGAGATTAAATAACACATTTCTAAATAATACATGGGTGAAATAAATCTCAAGAGAAATTTAAAAATATTTGGAACTAAATGAAAATGAAATACAACTTATCCAAATGTGTGGAATGCAGTAAAAGCAGTACTTATAGGGAAATTATAGCACTGAATGCATATAGTGGAAAAGAAGAAAGATGGAAAATCAGTAATCTAAGTTTCCACCTTAGGAAACTAGAAAAATAAGAAATTAAATCTGAAGTAAAAATCTTAATAAATGAAGATGAAATGTTCATGGATTGGAAGAGTTGATATTGTTAAGTTCTACCTAAATTGATTTATAGAAGCAACTTATTAAAATCTAGGGGCTCCCAGCTGGGTCAGTTGGTGGAGCATGTAACTCTTGATCTTAGGGTTGTGAGTTCAAGCCCCATGTTGGATATAGAGATTATTTAAAAGATAAATAAATAAATAAATAAAATTTTTAAAAGTTTAAGTCTTACCAGGCTTTTTGGCAAAAATGACAAGCTGATTCTCAATTTATAGAGAAATGCAAAAGACCTAGAGTACCAAGACAATTTTGTAAAAGAAGGAAAAAGTGAAAGAATTTACACTACGTGATTACAAAATTTACGAGAAATTTCAGTAATTGATGAAATGATGTATTGGCATCAAGATGGACATATAGATTATTGGACCAAAATTTGGAGTCCAGAAATAAAATGTTAGTATGGTCAATTGATTTTCAACTAAAGTAACAAGGCAATTCACTGTAGATATGATAATCTTTGCAACAATAGGCTGGGATAGGGGATATCCATTTGCAATAACATGAATTTGGATCCTTCTCTCACATAATACAGAAAAATTAATTCAAAATGTATCATAGCTCCAAGTGCAAGGGCTAAAACTATGAAACTTTTCAAAAAAAATGTAGAAGAAAAATCTTTAATAAACTTTATGAAAGTCTTCATGGCTCCAAAACAGAAGCCGTAAAAAAACGGATGCATTGCACTTTATTACAATTAAAATATTTGTTCTTCAAGAAACCTCAACAAAGTAGAAAGACCAGCCATAGGCTGGGCTAAAATATTTATAAAACATATATCTGAGGGAGGACTTATATCCAGAATATGAAAAAAATTTTTACAACTCAACAAGAAGAAGACAAACAACCTGATTTTTTAAAAAAATTTTTTTTAACGTTTATTTTTGAGACAGAGAGAGACAGAGCATGAACGGGGGAGGGTCAGAGAGAGGGAGGCACAGAATCTGAAGCAGGCTCCAGGCTCTGAGCTGTCAGCACAGAGCCCGATGCAGGGCTCGAACTCACAGACCGTGAGATCATGACCTGAGCCGAAGTCGGCCACTTAACCGACTGAGCCACCCAGGCGCCCCAAACAACCTGATTTAAAAACAGATAAAAGATTTGAATAAGCAAGGAAAATATACATGAGTAATAAACACGTGACAAGGTGATCTACATCATTAGTTATCAGTAAATGCAAATTAAAATCCAAATGTGAATCCACTACACACTCAGTGGACTGCTTTATTCAAGAGGACGGTATTGATAAGGGTATAAAAAAGTGGGAACCCTCATACATTCCTGGCAGAAATAAAAACAGTCCATCTGGTTTGAAAAACTGTTTGGTTATTTGGTTATTTCGTTAAATTAAACATAAACTGGGGTGCCTGGGTGGTTCAGTCAGTGGAGCATGCAACTCTTGATCTTGAGGTCAGAAGTTTGAGCCCCACATTGGGTATAGAGATTACTTAAAAATAAAATCTTTAAAAAAATAAATTAAACATAAACTTACCCAGCAATTTCACTCTAAGGAATCTATCCAAGAGAAATGAAGACATGTCCACACAAAGACTTATAAGTGGGTGTTCATGGCAGCATTGTTCACAATGGTCGCAAATTGGAAATAATTCAAATGTCTACCCACTGGTGAATGGTTAAACCCAATGTGGTATATCCATACAATGGAACACTGTTCAGCAATAAAAAGGTATGAAATACTAGTACATGTAACAACATGGATGAACCTGAAAAAAATATACTTAAACAACCCAGACTATATATATTATATAATTTTATTTATATTAAATGCCCTGAAAGGGCAAATTATAGAGACAGAAAGCAGATTAGTGAACACTTGAAGCAGGATGTTGGAGTTAGTATTGACTGCATATAAACTTAATAGAATTTTAGGATAATAGCCATGTTTTAAAACTGGATTGTGATGATGGTTGCAAAACTCTATAAATTTATTAAAAATAATTAAATTGTGGGGCGTCTGGGTGGCTCAGTCAGTTAAGCGTCCGACTTCAGCTCAGGTCACGATCTCGCAGTCCGTGGGTTCGAGCCCCGCATCGGGCTCTGGGTTGATGGCTCAGAGCCTGGAGCCTGCTTCTGGTTCTGTGTCTCCCTCTCTCTCTGCCCCTCCCCCGTTCATGCTCTGTCTCTCTCTGTCTCAAAAATAAATAAACTTTAAAAAAAATTTTTTTAAATAACTAAATTGTATACTCACAATGAATGACTTAAGGTCTGTAATTTATACCTCAATACATCTACAACAAAAGGAAATCCGATGTTCAGTACAGATTTAGCAATAGACACACGACTTCTGGAAGATCGAAGCCCAGAGTGACAAGCCTCTTATGTGTGTAGATAATACCAACCTGCTGTGACACAAAATCTCTCTCCTCACCTGCCTCCCCTCCTGAAGGCACCATGTCCCCAGCCAGAGCTGGTCCTGTTCAGGTAGTGTCCTTCCCAGCTGTCCATTGTCCCCATGGACTCATATTCCACTGCCAGGATCTCTGGAACAGCATGCCAAGTTTCCAGCCACCTGCTCAATATTTCGCAGCATCACAATATGTAGACACTTCTGATACCAGTAGGAGTCCCTGGGTATTATAAATCTAACAAAAATCAATTCTTGACCACTATCTTGGCCTTTGCAAAAAAGAAAAAAGTGAAATATATGTAATATACACATATTCTGGGTGATACCTTCTGCCCTAACCAAGAATACAAGGTTCTAAAACATAGGTGATGTTTGTCCACCTGAAATGAGTGTGTGTGTGTGTGTGTGTGTGTTCCAGAAAACCTAGGTGAAAGATGAGGAGATGTTATACTTTAGTGTCTGAGCCATGGAGTTTTACTTGAGTGATACATCTGTGAAGGAATAGAAGGTTGACATCATCACTTCCTCTGCCAACTTTGTTTGCTGGTTTTGTTTTCATTTTTTTGTTTTTGTTTCTTAAGTATTTCATTGGGGCTGCAGCTGGCTGCCTCCAAAGAGAGATCAAACCAGCACATTTCCTGCTCTTGCCTTTCTCTTTTACTCTGGACCTAGCCACCAGCTGAGTTTTTCAGGGCCCCAAAATGTCTTAACTACTCATTTTATGTTTCTTGAACTACTCGTTTCTTGATTCTCATTCATGTCCCAAAAGATGTTTATTGACCTCCTATTAGGTGCAAAAGACTATCTTAGATGTTATGGGGGATACAGAGATAGCAGAGAATGACCTGCCATTGGGTAGTTTACAGTTTAATTAAAGCAGGAGGTAGATAAGCTATGTGCTCAAATAACTAAACTGTTAGGTAACATGAGATAAAAACTGAGCTATTGAAGTTTTGAAAAAGGGGAGAGCATTTTAGCTGGAACAAATGGGGAAGTCTTTATGGAGAGAGTTATTGAAATCAGACATTAAGGCTGGATACAACTTTGAGCTGCAGAGCTGAGGGAATGGGGGAAATACAGGCTAGGGAGAAGGATATGTGCCTGGAAGAAGAGGTTTGTAGAAATGGGAAAGCGCCATGTGTATTTGGGAAATTCACACAACGTGTAAATGGGAAAGCACACAATATCATTTGGTTAAAATGCAGAATATGCTCTGGGGAGCAGTGGGAAATTGAAACCCAGTGAAGATTTTGATTCATCTCCAGACAGGTAATGTTAGCCTTCTCATGACTCAAAAGCATTTAAACAATGGAGGCACAGGCTCAGGCTGTACCTGGATAAGATCCGTAAGTTACTAGAGGAAAATATGGATGGTTGTACTGGATAACCTTTCCGTCCCATCCATGCTGAGACTGGAGAGTTTGGTGGTTTCTGGGAGGTCATGAGCAGAAAACGAATTCTTGCCTTTTGGTGCCCTGTGTGGCTGGAACTGTGTCTGGCTCCTGAAGGAAAGATCTGGCCTCCCCAAGAGGTGCCAAGGGCATGATTTGCTCAGAAGTCAGTCTGTTCTGGAACTCACCCGCCTAGTGTCTCAAATACCAGGCGGGCTGTCTCCACTGCTAGCACCACAGTAGACACACATGTGGTGTGCGCCATGCTGTTTTCAGGTCTGTCTGATCACTGTTTATTTCACTGTGCACACAGAGTCTTGAGTAATACCCCGTGGAGGAACATGCAGCCCCAGGCGGAATGTCAGAAGACTTTGGGAAGTCTGACAACGCTGAAGACATGATTCAGCTCTCACTCCGAGGGTTCTTCCGAGACTACATGGGTGGCTGGTGCAGTGGGTACAAAACACCCGCTGAGGCCAGGCATCCTGCATCGGAAGCAGAAGGGAAAGGGAGAGAAGGGGTTCATCTATCAGAAGGAATAGAGAGATGGAATAATAACTTGGATGGCCGACTTGTTAGGCTATTAGGCGGGATGAGGGTGGGAGGCTAGTGTTGTCATTTAAAACAACAGAACACACATTTGCTAAAGGCAGTGACTTCTCCACAACTCCCACAGCAGCAGCTGGAACAACCCTGAAATGGAAAGTAATGAGGTTTGGTGCCGTCTATGAAGGTGGAAAATCAAACTGAGCTGATGTGGGGACAAGAGACAGCAGCACCAAACATGCGACCAGTATTCTGAAGATTTCTGCTACTGCCATAGAAAGCTGAGTTCAAATTCAGGGCGTTCAGTGGATTTAATTACCTACACTTTCCTGGGTTCTCTTCCTGATTCATGCATTTGATGAGCCATATTTAACTTGGGCACCTTTTTCCTTAGCCAAACTAAATGACCTCTGAAGTCCTATCCACCTTTAAAACTGTCCATTTCTGGGGCGCCTGGGTGGCTCAGTCAGTTAAGTGACCAACTCTTGATTTCAGCTCAGGTCATGATCTCATGGTGCGTGGGATGGACCCCCGCATCAGGCTCTGTGCTGAGAGCACAGGGCCTGCCTGGGATTCTCTCTCTCCCTCATTCTCTGTCCCTCCCCCACTCGTGCATGCATGTGTGCACGCGCTCTGTCTTGAAAATAAAGAAAGAAATAAACTTTAAAAGGATAAGTAAATAAAACTGTCCATTTCTTTTAGTAAATTTTGCTACCTGGGCTCAAAGTACATGAAGGATCTGAAAAAGTTAAGTTGTTCAGGAGATTTTAAATGTTTTGAACTCAAAACACTTTATATTTTTTTAAATGGGAAAAAATAGCAGAATCTTGATCAGACAGTTAAGTGGGGATATTCACTTGCTAGCATTTTCTTTGATTGTATCACACACACACACGATGCATTTTTAAAAGTAGGAGACACGGAATTGGGAAGTAGAAAAAATCAGCCAATTCAAAAATATCTTAATACATGCCTAAATTGCACAAGTCTGGATTTCAAATGAAAATATGTATCTACAATCTAATTCTACTTGTAAAATTATCTTGGAACCCTAGCCAATTTTACAGATCAAGTCATTGTTTTTCTTAATCCTCTCCAGCCTCGCAGCTCCTACACATGCCTGGTTCATTCTTGCTCCTCCTTCTGAATTTTGCGTTACATCAATGGCATTATTATCCACCCAGAGCAGAAATATCTTTTACCCTTGGTCCCCACCCCCACCCTTCTCTCAGTCACCAGGTCTTACTGATGCAATCTTCATGTACACTGACTGTAACCTCCTCTGGTTCCCATCCTGTCACTTACTGATTTAGTTCAAGCCTTCATAATTGCTCATCTGAACTGTTGCCACGCCCCCCTAAATCACCCATGGTCATTTATTCAAGACACACATTTTGCACCAGGCTCTTTTTTAGGTCCTGAGGACACAGTGATGAGTAAGAGAGAAGTCCCTAGTCTCGTGGAGCTTCTATTGTAGTGGGAGAGCCAGACAAGAAAGGCACTAAATAAGATCCACATATATATATGCCATATATATATATATATATATATATATATATATATATATTGCTGAGAGAATAAGCAGAGCAATGTGAGTGTGAGAAGGAGACTGAGGGCAGAGGGGGGCTGACTCCAGAAGAGGAAATGTGGGAGCTGAGGAGAAGAAGCCAGCCTTGCCCGGGGCATTCCAGAGTAAGTGCAAAGTGTTGGAGGGACTAAGGAACAGGGAGTCTGGAGTATAGTGAGCACAAGCTCATGACTCAGAGCAAGGCTGATCAGACCAAATAACAGAAAGCCCTTTGTCCTCAGACTGGAGCTGGGAAAATTTTTTTTCTAAGTGCATTAGGTACTGATGGATAGATTTTAAGCAGCGGGGCGGGGGGGGTGGTAACATAATCTGACTTGTGTCTTTTGGAAATCCCTCTGATTAGTGTCCGGTCAATGGACTGGGTGGGGGTGGGGTGAAAGGAAGGTAGAGCAGGTAGGAAGCTGGTGTAACAGTACAGGGTCATGTTGGCTTGGGTCAGAGTGATGGTGGGGAAAATGGAGAGAAGTGGATGAATCTGGATATACTTTGGCAACGGTGCAGACTTAATGGATCAGCATGGGACATTATGGAGAAAGAGTGTGTCTGATGGGATGTCCTCGGTAGCCTACCGGATGGGTGGTGGTGACATTTACCATGGTGGGAAAGATGATGGAAAGATTAGGTTCCAGACAACCAAGTGGAGGTGGAAGAGGCTTTTAGGTATTAGCTGCTGTAGGTTGGAGAGATGTCTGGGCTGTGACACAAAATTGACAGTCATCGCTCAGTAGGTCTTGTTTAAAGCAGCCGGACTAAGTGTAATCATCTGACACAGCAGTGGAACAGGATATGGCTAGAGAAGGAAAGGGGAGAAGAGAGAAAGCCCAGGACTGAGCCTTGACACCCTCCAGTGTCAGAAGCCAGGAAAAGAAGGGAGAGCCAGCAAAGGAGGCTCTAATCTTCACAGCCTAAATCTGTCCTACACGTTGAGGCCAGAGTAATCTCTCCAACAGTCAGATCTGATCCCGACTCCTCCCCTGCTTAAAACACGTAAGGGGAACAATCCACCACCTTCCATGGCACACAAGTCCCTTCACAATCTATTTTATTTATTTATTTATTTATTTAGTGTGAGCGTAGGGGAGAGTGGCAGAGGGAGTGCGGGAATCTTAGGCAGGTTCCATGCCCAGCACAGACCCAGAGACAGTGCTCTATCCCACAACCCTGGGATCATGACCTGAGACGAAATCAAGTGTCAGACGCTTAACAAACTGAGCCTCCCAGGCGCCCCAGGTCATGACCTAACTTTCCAGGTTTATCTTCTCGCATCTAGCATTTGAAAATTGTGTTATGATTATCTGGATACATATCTATCTCCATTCTTGGATGTAACTTATGAGGAAGGACTTGCCATTATTAACTCTGCATTTTCAATGCCTGGCACATAGTAAGTGCTCAGTAACATTCGTTGAACAAAAGGAAGGGAGAGAGGGAGGGAGGGAGGATTATTCTCTGTGTGAAAACCTTCACAAAAGAAGAGTGCAGGACAATTAATGTCTGTGCCATCATCTTCCCTGGCATTTTTGGAAAACTATGAACTGAGACGGAATGAGAAGAGCGCCATCTAGAGGTAGAAAGATGCAGGAATTGACTCATTTCGAAGCTTTGCCACAGACGTAAACCACTGACCAGGCAAAGCTGGAACTTACGCCAAAAGCGCCTTTTTAAGAAACCAATTAATAACAATATCTAGGAATCGGTTAACAATGAAAAGTGTATCTCAAATTCTTTATGGGAAAATCAGAATAAAACACTATCGAGCCTCCTGATCTCTGACCTTACAAGGTGTAAGTTGCTGTTCCTCTTTTACAACAGAGCTGCAAATATTGTGACTTTGTACAATCGGACATTGAGAATTTAGTAGGCGATTCTAGATCCTTTCATACATCCTATAATACCCTATCAGATCAGTGGGGAGATGATACCTCTCTGCCCGAGGAAATCAACTGCTCCCGCGATGAGCCCACCTCGGGAGAAACATTCATGAGGAAGGACTGAGGCCCAAGTGGCGTTCACTAAAACACCTGCAGTAATGAGTGACTGGTGTCTCGTCACACGTCTCTGAAGTTCCTAACAAACCCGCTGGGTAACAGCAGCAATCAGCAACTCTGCTGATCGACTGGGAAGTTGTCAACCAGCGATTGCTATCTGTTATCATTTGAGTGGTTTTGCTTTACAATTTAACAACGGGTGGAGAGAACCCTGGCATGTGGACTGCAATTTACACACTGTGCCGTGTCCACGTGAATTATCGCTGCAGAGGATGTCTTGATGCTTCCGTTTTTATTTGAGTTCTATTGTTTTGGAAAACATACAGGTTTGGTTTGGATCCGCAGAATCGTATTTCATATGCTTATTTATAAAGGACCGATTTACACTGTGTTCCATGGCTCAGTTAAAACCACTCAATAGCACATGTAATAGAAAGAAAAGGAGTGGAAAGGCAGAATTCTTATCCTAGCTGTGTAAGCTCAGGCAAGTCCTATATTTTTTTCATTTGAACACTGGATTTTTGAAATGTGAAATATGTGTGTGTTGGGAGGGGGTCACTGCATTCTCCTCTTAGATTGTTGGGAAGAACAAATGAAATAATGCATACAAAAGTGCTTTTTTAATTATTTAGTTTTTCAAATATTTACTTTAGAGAGAGAAAGAGAGAGAACATGAGTAGGGGAAAGGCAGAGAGAGAAGACAGTATCCGAAGCAGGCTCCAGGACCCTGTCAGCACAGAGCCTGCAGAACACAGGGCTGGAACCCACGAACCACAAGATCATGACCTGAGCTGAAGTCAGATGCTTAACCAACTGAGCCACCCAGGTGCCCCTAATTTTTTTTGTTTACTTATTTTTTTTAATGTTTATTTATTTGTGAGACAGAGAGAGACAGAGCATGAACAGGGAGGGTCAGAGAGAGGGAGACACAGACTCTGAAACAGGCTCCAGGCTCTGAGCTGTCAGCACAGAGCCCGAAGTGGGGCTCGAACTCACGGACCGCGAGATCATGACCTGAGTCGAAGTCGGCCACTTAACCGACTGAGCCACCCAGGCGCCCCTTGTTTACTTATTTTGAGGGAAGAGGGGCAGAAAAAGAGAATCCCAAACAGGCTCCACAGTGATAGCACAGAGCCCCACACAGAGCTCAAACTCACAAGCCATGATATCGTGACCTGAGCCGAAACCAAGAGTCAGATGCTTAACCAACTGAGCCTCCCAGATGCCCCGGTGTTTTTCCAATTTTTGAGAACATTTTCCTGAGCTATAGTTTATACACAATGAAATGCACAGAACTTAAGTGTACAGTTCAATAAGTTTTGACAAATGTATACACCTGTGTAACTCACACTTCAATCAAAATACAGAACATTACCACCACCCACACCCAAAAAAATTACATCAGGCCACTCCCCAGCCCCTGCTTCATATGCAACCACATCTCTGATTTTTTTCAGCATAGATGATTTTTCTTGCCTATTCTAGAACTTCAGATAATTCCAATAATACCTTATGCATTCTTGTGTACCTGGGTTCTTCCATTCGTCATGATATCTGTGAGATTTATCCACGTTGTTACATGTACCTGTAGTTTGTATCTTTTTATTCCTAAGTAATACTCCACTATTTATCCATTTTTCATTTTAAGAGTGCTGTTTGATGAGTCTTGACAAATGTATATACCCTGTAACCACCACCACAGGCAAGATAGAACATTTCCATTACCTCCCAAAGTTACCTCATGCCCCTTTACCATCAATCTCTTCTCACATCCATGCCCCTAGGCACCACTGTTCTGTTTTTTATCACACTAGCCCTGCTTTTTCTAGAATTTCATATAAATGGAATCATACACTGTAGTCTTTAGTGTCTGCTTTTACTAACATAATGTTTCTGAATTCATTCACACAGTTGCGTGTATCAGTCAGTAGTCTTCCGATGAATGAATATTTCACCATTTGTTTATCTATTAACTAATTGTTTGGGATGTTTCCAGTGTAGGAGTATTACAAATAAAGCTGCTGGGAAAATTCACATCCAAGTAAGTCTTTGTTGTCGACATGTATGTTCATTTCTGTTGGATACATGTGTCAGAGTGGGGGTGCCAAGGTTTTACAGAAATGTGAGAAACTACCAAACTGTTTTCCAAAGTGGTTGTATTGTTTCTGTATTCCCACCAGCAATGGATGAAAGTTCCAGTGGCCCCACATCCTTGTCAACACTTCATATTGCCAGGGTCTTTTATTTTGGCCATACCAGAGGTGTAATGGGTAACGACATCTCACTGTGGCTTCAATCTACATTTCCCTAATGGCTAAGTGATGTTGAGCATTTTTTCATGTGCTTATTTTCTATTTACATATTTTCTTTATATATCCTATTTTCTAAATATTTAAGTCTTTTGCATATTTAATTGAGTCATTTGGCTTCTTACCATTTAATTGTGAGAGGTTTTTTATTATTATTATTATCCTGGATACAAGTCCTTTCTCAGATACACGTTTTACAAATATTTTTACCTAGACTGTGATTTACCTTTTTGTTTTCTTGACACTATTTTTTCGAGAGCAAATGTTTTACATTTTGATAAAGCTCAGTTCATAAGTATTTTTGGTTTGTATTTTGTGTCCTACTTATACCTACCTACTCAAGGGGACAACGTTTTTCTCTTATGGTTTCTTCTAAACTTTTAAAATTGTAGCTCTATATTTAAGTTTATGATGTTGTGAGTTGTTTTTTTGTTTTCTGTTTTTTTTTTTAAGGAACAGGAAGTTTGGCAAGAAAGTATTCTTTTTTTGAGTGAGAATGAGAGAGGGCACAAGTGAGCAAGGGGCAGAGAAAGAGAGAGAGAGAGAGAGAATCCCAGAAGGAGAAGAGAGAGAGAACGGGGGAGAGAGAGAGAGAGAGAGAGAGCCGGGGTTCACCCGATACAGGACTCCAACTCACAAACTGTGAGATCATGACGTGAGCTGAAGTCAGATGCTTAATGACTGAGCCACCCAAGCGTCCCATGAATTTTTTTTTTATGTATGATGTGACATGAGTCAAATTTAATTTTTTCCCTTATGCTTAATTGTTCCAATACTATTGGATAGTCTTGTTCCAAAGACTATCACTGAATTGGAAACTTTGACAAAAAAAAATCATATATATATGTCTATTTCTAGATTTTCTTTTCTATATTTATTCTAAGATCATACTTGATTACTGTAATTTTTTTTAAAATTTAACTTTTATTTATTTCTGAGAGAGAGAGAGAGACAGAGCATGAGCAGGGGAGGGGCAGAGAGAGAAGGAACACAGAATCCAAAGCAAGCTCCAGGCTCTGAGATGTCAGCAGAGAGCCTGATGCAGGGCTCGAACCCATAAGCTGTGAGATCATGACCTGAGCCGAAGTTGGATGCTTAACTGACCAATCCACCCAGGCGCCCTTTCTGTAGTTTTTAATATGTCTTGAAATCAGGTAGTGCAAGCCCGTGCAAATTTTCTTCTTCTTCAAAATTGTCTTGACTCTTCTAAGACCTTTGAGTTTCCATATAAATTTAACAATCAGCTTGATATTTATTGTGTTGAATCTATAGAACAATTTGAGGTCAACTGTCACCTTAATATTGAGTGAGTCTTCTGTTGATAAACATACCATTCTTAGTGTGAAGGTTTTGTACATACTTTTTAAATTTATTGCTAAGTATTTCTTGTTGTTTGACATTATTGTAAATAAGGCAATTATTCATTGCTAGTACATAGGTATGCAACTGATATGTTGTGTATCGCATTGTCTGTATTGTGCAATCTTGCTAAACTAACTAGTTCTATTCACCTTTTTCACTTTTTCGTAGATTCACCATTTTTTTTTGTATATACAAGGTCATACCAACTGTAAATAAAGATTGTTTTATTTCTTCCTTTCCAATTTACTTCCCCCAATTCCTTTTCTTACTTTACTATAATGCCAAAGACTATATCTGTTGAGCAGAAGTGAAAAAAGCAGAGATCCCTATCTTCTTTCTAGTCTTAAGGAGGAAGCATACAGTTGTTCACTGATAAATATGAGGTTAGCTCTTGGCTTCTCATAGATTCCATTTATTAGTTTGAGGAAGTTCTAAGGTACTCCCAGTGTTCTGAGAGTTTTTTTGTTTTTTGTTTTTTGCTTTTTGTTTTTTTACCATGAATGAGTTTTGAGTTTTCTCAAATACTTTCTCTGCCTCTGTTGAGTTGATTGTATGATTTTCCTTTTTGTCTATTAATATGATGAATCACATTGCTTGATTATTAATTTAGTATTTCATTCTTGAAACAAACTCCACTTTGCCATGTTGTTTATTCTTTTTTATATGTTGCTGGATTCAATTTGTCAACATTTTGTTAAGGATTTTTGCGTTTATGTTCATGAAGTCTATTGGTTTATAGTTGTCTATTCATAACATCTGGCTTCTGAATAATACTGAGCCAATGAGTTAGGAAGCATTCCTTCTTTTCTGCTTTATAAAAGCATTTTTGTAGGACTGGTATTATTTCTTCTTTAATTATTTGATAGAATTCACCAGTGAAAGCATTTGTACCTGAAGTTTGTGGGAAGGCTTAAAATTATAGATTCAAAATTTTAGATAGATATATGACTTTCCCATTTATTTATTTCTTCTTCAGTGAGCTTTCTTAGTTTGTGTTTTTCAAGTTTTTAATTTCATTTAAGTTGTTGAATATATTCACATGCACATTTTCATAATATTTCCTGATTTTTCTTTTAATGTCTATAGAATCGGTAGTGATTCTGCCTTTTTCATTCCTGATACTGGTAATTTTTGTCCTTTCCTTTTATTATCAGGCTGGCTAGAAGTTTATCAATTTTGGTTTCTTTAAATAAAGCTGCTTTTGGTTTCATTGATTTCCTCTGTTGCTTTTCTGTATCATTTTTATCCTTCTGTCCTTATTATTTCCTTCCTTCTGATTACTTTAGGTTTAACCTGCTCTGCTTTTCATAGTTTTGTAAGGTGAAAGATAAGATTATTTTTTTATTTTAAAGAAGTTTTTATTTATTTATTTTTGAGAGAGAGAGAGATATATATATATAGAGAGAATGTGCATAAGTGGGGGAGGGGGAGAAAGAAAAAGGGAGGCAGAGAATCTGAAGCAGGCTCCAGGCTCCAAGCTGTCAGTGGGGCTCAAACCCACCAACTGTGAGATCATGACCTGAGCCAATATCAGATGCTTAACCAACTGAGCCACCAAGGTGCCACTGAAATATAAAATTATTAATTTTATGCTCAGTTGTTGGAGCATCCAGCTCTTGATTTTATTTCAGGTCATGATCCCAGGGTTATAAGATCGAGCCCAGCATCAGGCTCCCCACTGACCATGGAGCCTGCTTAAGATTCTCTCTCCCTCTGCTCTTCTCCCCAACTCACGTGCCCTCTCTCTCTAAAAAAAAAAAAAAAAAAAAGGTATCGTATGTTTTCACTCATATGTGGATCTTGAGAAACTTAACAGAAGACCATGGGGGAAGGGAGGGGGGAAAATAGTTACAAACAGGGAGGGAGGGAGGTAAACCATAAGAGACTCTTAAATACAGAGAACAAACTGAGGGTTAATGGGGGGGTGCGGGGGGAGAGGGGAAAGTGGGTTGATGGGCATCGAGGAGAGCACTTGTTGGGATGAGCACTCAGTGTTGTATGTAAGCCAATCTGACAATAAATCACATTTAAAAAATAATAAATGAAAAAATAAATAAATTCTGATATTAACAACAACAAAAAAAGTAGATATTGCTCCAGGATATACAATATCTATCTTCATATCACAATCTACCTTCACATAATATTTTACTTTCTCATCCGCAGTGTAAAAAACATACATTATATTTCCACTTCCTCTTTTTTCCTTTGTTTTTGTTGTCATGCATTTTACTAGTACGTATTTTATTAATTCTACAATACAGTATTTTTATTTTTGCTTTAATTAGTCAATTATTTTTAGAGACTTAAAAATATGAGAAAAGATGCCTTTTATATTTATCTACATATCCATCATCTTCAGCATTCTCCACTTCTTTCTATTGATAGAAAATTTCATTTGCTATCCCTTGCCTTTTGCCTGAAGAATTTTATTTAAGACTTCTTTAAATGTAGGTCACTGATGATGGGTTCCCTTGGCTTATGATCAGATGAAAAAAGGGTTTATTTTGCCTTCATTTTTGAAAGATGTTTTCCCTGGCTATATAAATCAAGTTTGGCTTTTTCTTTTCTTTTCTTTCTTTCTTCCTTCCTTCCTTTCTTTTTTTTTTTTAATCCTTTTTTCATTTTAAAGATGGTGTTGCACTATCTTCTGATTTGAGCAATTTATAAGTGGTCTGCTGTCCACTGAGGCTTTTTACTTCTTGTTTTCCTGTTTTTTCTTTGTGTGTTTCAGTGCAGTTTCTCTTAGTATGCCTTCAATTTCACTCCTTTTTTTTTTTTTTTTTTTTGCTTTTGTGATTTCTCAATCTCATTTACATCTCTCGAGGTTCTACTTGGGTCTTTATTATATATCCCATTTTCCTCTTCATTATGTTCATGTTTGTCTTTACATATGTCAGCATATTTATAATAGTTTTTCAAGGTCCTAATCTTCTAATTCCATTATCTTTCTCATTTTTAAAATCTGTTTCTATTGATCTATTTTTCTTCTGGCTATGGGTCATATTGTCCTATCTCTATGGATGTCTGGTAATTTCTTATGGTATGACAAACATTGTGAATCTTACAATGTTGAGTTCTGGATATTGTTGTAATCCTTTAAAGAATGCTGGATTTTTGTCCTAGAATATGATTAAATTACTAGAAGATATGTTTATTCCTTTAGAAGCTTGCTTTTAAGTTTGATGAAGTGGGTCCAGAGCAAACTTTAAAGGATTGCCCTTCTAAGAACTCTGCCCAATGTCTTGTGTATTATAATCTCTCTCTGTTCTGGTTGCTGGAATGGGCACTATCTCCAGCTTTGTATGAACTCTAATTGCTTTGCCTATTATTTCTGGTGATAATTTCCTCCACCTCATGAGGTTTTGGTCCGCACAAAAGCAGATCATTAGCCGAAGACTTGAGGGGACCCTTCTGTAGTTGTCTGGAGCTTCTCTGCACCACAAATTCTAGCTGCCTTGGCTTCCCCAAACTCTGAGTTCTGATCAACTTAGTGAGACCACAGGACGTCCTTTGGATTTCTTTGACCTACACTGCAGCTCATAAATGGCCTCCAGTTGGGAAACTGGGCAATCATAGGACTCAGCTAGTTTTGTTTTTCTTCTTCCAGATATCATAGTCCTGTATTCCTTGTTGTGCCAATGCCTTCTAATTCTTTCGGGCAGGAGGGCTGTTCCCAAAGCCATTGATCCTAAGTCTGTTATATGGACATAAATTCTCATGATAGCTCTCTGAAATAGATACAATTATCCTTGCACTCATTTTACAGATGAAGAGACAAGGCATAAAGGAATTTTTAAATCTCATCCAAATTCATATATCTGGTAGAGGTTAGAGGTAGGATTTGAACCTAGGAAGACTGGCCCATGCTTTTAGGAGCTATACTATATTGCCCCTCAAGGAAGAATTAGGAATATAAAAATGTTTGAATCACGCTTAGATATTTGAAAAAGGAGTAGGATGTAGCCTTGATTTCCAGTTTAAAGAAGAGAGTGAATGCAGAGCATTGGCTCTACATAGGAGGTATTTTCATACAGAATGGCTTGGGTCTTGACTCAATCAATGTGGACCAGGTGCAGCTGTAGGGGTAGATGTTCCATAAATACTAAGAGACACCACTGCTAGGCTAGGCAAGAGAGTGAAGTATACTTTCAATATAGAAGAATGCCCCTTGGACTGACCTTGGCAACATCGGCATTTCAAAGAGTGATGTGTTCAATTTGCCCAGCAAGGCTGAGAGTCAGCACTTTGCAGGACAGACATGATTGTCTAGAGAGCAAATCAGAGAGGACACTTTGCAATTAGAGAAGATGCTATGGAAGCAGGAAAGTCAGGGTTCTATACAAAAAGAAGTAACTGCTGACAATATAGAATGGTTACTACCTCACGACTGAAGTAACAGACCTGATGCCTGACTTCCTCTCCTTCACATACAAAGACTGTCTCTATTCATCATCCCCAGACCCATTCCCTTCTGGCAGTGAATGGGGTCTTCACAGTTCATCAAGTGTGTGCCCCTGACTCTGCAAACATCAGTATTACCCTCTCCAGGAATGCCAGGAGTCCAGGAGGTAAATGATATGCTTCATAGAAAATGTTTATCACCATCCATTTGAAAGTAATAACTAAGGAGGCTCCTTAAAAAGTGATCTATCCTGTAATGATTGATTTTTGGCTTTACTTGGTTTCTTACAAAATGAATTTCCCGGCTCTATTAACTCTGTACCAGGCATTTGTTCAGTTAAAAACCTCTCCGTGTTCTGCATCTTTTTTCCACAACAGGCTTCATAACACCTTGTCTTGCTTATCCAATACCTTGGCAGCAGACTGCATTTTACAGCTCTACTCCAAGAGATGCTTTCATGAAAACCTTCGGTTTTTTAAGAGCAAATGCATATCTGAGTCAATTTATCTTCCTTTTGCATGATGATGTTTTGGGCTTCTTTCCATCGTCGGGATAAGATGCACCTGTTATTAATTTAGTATCTTTCAGCTCCAAACTTCAGTTTCACCCCCTGTATCCTGCTTTGTACTACAGGAGCTGGACTCTATGGGCTATATTCTCTTTGCCAGCTGGCTTAATGTTAGGCGTTGACAATAGTAGTGTGGGAGGGACAATGCAAGGCTGGATGAGAAAGGAAGGTCTTTTTCTTCTCCTTCTGGTCTTCTGTTTCTCGGTGTGGCAGGTCACAGATCAGACGCAGTATCCCAGCGGCATTTTGTTGCAGTGGCAGCCTGCCCTTTGCAGCTCAAGAGTGGGCATCCTCCACCCCTTCCCTCTCCCCATGCTACAGGTGGCATGTTCCTGTCACAACCGGAAACTCTTCCCGAGGTCAGGACCCAGCCTTGCAGGGCCCTTTTCTCAGAGTTTCTAAGTTTCTTCCTTGTTTTCTTTTCCCTGAGTCCTGGGTGAAATTCCTGCTTCCTCTAGTTACTGCCTTTCCAGCCCTGAGCCTTCGCTTGTACCTCTTAAAAGTCAAAAACCTTCATAGAGTTAACAAGTCTTTATACTAAAATGTTTCCTGTTGGGATTTCTGTGTGATTTCTGTCTTCTGCCTGGATCCTGATTAATACACCCGCTAAGGACTCATTGGTGTTTGACTTTTGTTTTTGAAAGCTGACAAGAACAAAACACCCTCATTAGGGTCTGTGGGTGTGTGGGTCTGTGTGTGTGTGCGCGCATGTGCGTACGTGTGCACATTGAGTGTTTGCATGTGGCAGTTTAGCACAGTGGTTAAAAGCACAGGACCTGTGGGGTGCCTGGGTGGCTCAGTCGGTTGAGCGTCCGACTTCAGCTCAGGTCACGATCTCACGGTCTGTGAGTTCAAGCCCCACGTCGGGCTCTGTGCCAACAGCTCAGAGCCTGGAGCCTGTTTTGGATTCTGTGTCTCCGTCTCTCTGACCCTCCCCCGTTCATGCTCTGTCTCTCTTTGTCTCAAAAAAAAAAAAATAAATAAAGGTTAAAAAAAAAAAAAAGCACAGGACCTGAAGCCAAATTGGCTTTGCCAATTCCTAGATGTGTGTTCTTGGGCAAATTGTCTTCTCATGCTTGTGTTCTCATCTGTACAATGGGGGATACACAGGGTTGCCAGATGAAATACAATATTCCCAGTTAAATTTGAATTTCAGATGAACAACAAATAATTTCTTAGTATAAGTATGTCCCAAATAGTGCATGGGCATCCGTTCTGTATTTTTATTGGCGAAATCTGACAACCCTAATACCACATCATCAAAGGTCAAGTGAGGGATTACGTGTGAAGAATCTGGAACAAAGTTGGCAGATAACAATCGCGCAGTCGTCATCCATTTGCTTGTTTGTTACAGTCCCAGCACCCCTTTTCAGGGATACTCTACATGAATTGTAATGTTCCTGCTGCATTTATTATTCCCTTTAACTATTGTCCTCTAGCCCATAGCCTGTCACCTTCCATCCTTCAAAGTGGCAAGGCCAGGCAGTATTTTGGGAAGGTATAGCTACTGACTAGATCAGAGTGTGCCTGTGACCTCAGACAGCCCAGTCACAGGCTGGGCATCAGTCCACGAGGCAGCCTGTGGAAATGGTGCTGTCCACTAGTGTAGTAGGAATGAGCTAAGTCTGTCAGAATTTACACCGAAGAATGTAGAGGAGACGGATCAGTGAGGACCAAAGGGAAGAAGGACTGATATGCAAAGATGAGAAAATTTGTCACAAGGGAGACTTTGAAGCAGCGAGAAAGAGGATGGGTGTCTTGAAACTGCTGAAATCCTGATATGTTTTCCAGTTCTAGTGTTCTCAGAAATTCCTACCATCAAACCCTGACCCTTTTTCTCTTGAGCTAGAAGTGAGTTTCTGTTCTTTGCAGACAACCCCCCTCCACAACGCTGTCTCTCTCTCTCTTACATACACAAGTACATGAACATCACTACTTCATATATATATATATATATATATATAATGTGTGTGTGTGTGAGAGAGAGAGAGAAAGAGAGAGAGAGAGAGAGAGAGAGAGAGAGAGAGACTATGTGTGAACAGGGAGAGGGGCAGTAAGAGAGAGAGTCTTAAGCAGGCTCCATGTTCAGCTTGGAGCCCAACATGGGGCTTGATCCCACGACGGTGAGATCATGACCTGAGTGGAAGTCAAGAGTCAGACACTCATCCGACTGAGCCACCCAGGCGCCTCTAACAAATTACATTTTGGGTGCTGTTAGGGAAGGTTGAGAAGCACCCGTCTCCTTTCTTGAATACTAGAGTCTGGAGGTAGGGAGCCCAAGGTGGAGATAGGCGATGATATACTGCTCAGCAAATGTCAAAACTGAGATATGCATAAAATACAGTCAGCTGGGGGCACCTGGGTGGCTCAGTTGGCTAAGCGTCCGACTTTGGCTCAGGTCATGATCTCACTGTTTCCGAGTTCAAGCCCCACGTCGGGCTCTGCGATGACAGCTCAGTGCCTAGAGCCTGCTTCGGATTCTGTGTCTCCCTCTCATTCTCTGCCTCTCCACCACTCATGCTCTGTCTCTTTCTCTGTCTCTCTCAAAAATGAACATTAAAAAAAAAAAACTATGGTCAACTAATATACTTGGTAGGAATACCAAGTTCATCAGCTGGTAAAGTTAATCCTTTCTGAAAAGATATAAAGCATTCTCATGCTAGAAAAATATGAGATGGGACAGATTTTTCTTTCTTTCTCTTCTAGGCATTGAACTACATTCATCATTTGATGTAATGGGATTATTCTGGGGATTTCAGTCACGGAAAGGTAGAGGAACACAAAACCAAAAGCTTCAGGCAGCAGAAGCAGCAAGGCATTTTAAGGGGCACCTGGGTGGCTCAGTTGATAGAACATCCGACTCTTGATCTCAGGGCTGAGTTCAAGTCCCCACGTTGGGTGGGGAGCCTACTTTTAAAAAAGAAGCAAGGCATTTTATACTTTAGGACAGTATGAATACAGACATCATAGTCTTTAAAGTGTATATATGTATAATTACTTACAAAGTTTATGCACGAGTGCATATGTGCATGTATATACATGCATAAAAACTCATATATTGAAGACATACTGAAGCAAAGTGGATCAGTTACAGACGTAATGCTTACATCACAGCTTTTCCCCAGTGGATCACAGAATCATGTTTTCTATGACATCTAAATGTTGGCAATTGATTTGCACAGTTCTTGGTCAGAGGCTTGGGATCACAAGACAGAGGGCGAAGGAGGACGGGGCGGGGGGGGGACCTCGAAGTACCAGGAAGAAAAATACAGCAGAGACCAAAGTCGTACATGAGAAGTGTAGGGGGGTGCTCTGCACACACCTGCCAGGAAGGCCTAGGCCGTTCTAGGCTCCCCAGCCGGCACTCTCAGCACAGCGCCCTCTAGTGGAGCTCAGTGGCTTGTTTACAACATGGAGGAGAGCGTTGCACGGTGAGCAGAGGCTACTTCTCTTGTTTGAAGAACATGCAGGGCCCTTTTCCGCCCCAGGCCTCTAGCTCCTTCTTCATATGCAGGACTCCACGCGGGAATCCCTGACTCCGGAAAGTCAGTATTGTTATAAGAACCTCAAAGAAATATATTTCATTCTCTGCTTGGTCCGTCATTCCAACTTCTCACAATTTGTCATTCTGATCTAGGGGTAGGGGTCCCCTGCCGGGATGATCACAGCTGAGCGGCAGGATGTGCTGCCAGTCATTCCCAAGCATTCATTGAGCCACTGGGCACCAGGTGCTGTGTTAGCTGTAGGACACTTACTATATGCCAGGTGTGTCCCAAGCACTTAATATCAACTCATGTAACTGTCAGTCATGACAGCCCCGGGGAAAAGGGCCATTTTGCCAGTGACTCCTCAGAAGTGCAGAGGAGTCGCGAAGCTTGCTGGTGCCCCTGCAGGTCTGGAACCCAGGCTGCGTGGCTTTGTAGTCTATATTCCTAGTCACTATACCACGCCACCTTGCATACGAATGTATAACATAGAGAATTTGAAAGTTTACTGGGTGTGTCCCCAGAGTTTCTTATTCTTCCACAATGGGGGCTCCAAGTTCCAGCTCAGGGCGCTCTGTTGCAAACCTGGACCAGTGCCATCGCAAGTAAACCTGTAGAATAGGCGAGTCTCCAGTCTACAATAACTGGACCATCTTCTTTGCATATGGAATAACAAAACTTCAATAGACAATTGCTTTAGGGTGATTTATTCGATCCAAGAAAATTACATACAAATTAAACCACACTTTCCCAGGAAATTACACCATAGTTGCAGGCGTAGGGTGGGGAGAATTTATAACTTTCTTTAAAAGGAGTCTGGGAAGATCAATATGTAGCCGAACAGTAAGAACTTCACTGGGAGAACTTAGTGCACAAGGCCTTGTGGGCCGTGTGTGCTACTGGTTTCTGTATTTCTTACTTCTGATATGGCAGCTAAATATATCACAGTCTCGGAGCTCTGTGATCCAGTCTGATCAAAAGTTCCCCCTTGGATTAATGGTCCAAGATCAAAACAAAAGGCAACTGAAGGAGTGGAAAATAAACCAAACCGCACTGTTGACAGAGATCCAACTTCCGGTGGTTCCCATGCCAGAAGGGGAGGGTTGACAGGTAACTCTGCCAGTGGATGAAATGCTAGAGTCCTAAGGTTGCAAGGCAGTGACATACACTCAAATATTAGGGCCCTAAGCAGCTCCATAGCTTCTGGTACCTGGAAACCCCTATCCCAGGAGACAACTAGGGCCTGCCTGCATTTTGCAGGTGCTAAGCAGTAGCTGGTGTAAGGTCAGATAGGCTTAAGGGGCAGGATTCCAGGATTGCTCTGGAATGTTGCAGGAATTTATAAGATTCAATTTATATCTCCTTCACCCCAGAGAATTGGAGTTGCTATCCCATCACTGAAGACTAATGTCTTTGAGTGCTCTCTGTCTGTCTCTCTGTTTCTCTCTGTTTTTCCCTCTCTGCACCCACCTCTCTCTTTCTCAATGAAAGAGCTCATATGACCTTGTTTGAATACTGGGCTTTGGAGTCAGACAGATGTGAGTCTACATTCTTGTTAGCTATTTGACCTTGAACATGTCACAGTCTCTCTAAGCTTTAGCTTATTTGTAAATTAGGATGATTATGCCTAATCCACAGAGTTGTGAGATTGAATTGAAATAATGTGTACAATTGGAAGCAATCACTCTGTTATTAAGGAATTCAGATTCAGGTATGACTATCAGATCTGTGCTTCCAAAGAAAGGCAAAATGGTGTAGTACCAACACAAGGAAACCCAGACTACTAAAATTTCTGAACTAGAAGAGACTTGGGAGATCGCTTGAGCTGAGAAGGGCACTGAAAGGAGGAAGAGGTAGAAAGGAAGGTAAAGAATTGAGGAATTGCAAAGGTAAATTTCATCTGAATTTAATTAATTCACTCCAGAAATCCATCTTGAATATCTACTATGTTTGAGATACCAGGCCAGACCTTCTTCTTGCCCTAAACATTGTTAGCATCTGGTAGAGGGGATAAGGAATGGACCCACCTCGGGATCAGTCTTATGAGACAAGTTCTAAGGACAAGTGCACATCTCCCTAGGGGGAAATCGATGAAGAGTGGCCTCTATGTATACCTGCCCTAGTCCACCTGCCTGTCTTTCTTGTTAAAGATCCTCAAGGCAGGTGATTTCATAGCTGCCCTTGGTTACCAATTCTGTGTCTTAAAACAGTAACAATCAATTCTTTCTGGTGTCTAACTAAAACATCTTGTGCTGTAGTTTAAATCTGGTCTCTCTGGTCTGCTCTTGGAGACAATGGACAGCAGCTGGCCACCATCTTCTGCATAATAACCGTTCAGGGGATTGAGACTGTTAGTAAGTCCCTCTTGGGATCTAGATACGATTACCCATTATGGGTAGGCTGAGGAAACAGAATGCAGACATGATACTCCATTTTCATGGCATATGGGTTTCTGTGGGAATTTAGCAACCCTGAGGCCAGTGCAGTTGCCTTTGTGCACAGACAAGGTGTTGGGGTAGGCAGGTTTAAGATGGCCATGATCTTCTCCCAAAGGCAATAACCAGACTATGATGCATCCCAAAAAACACTTCATCACTGTTAAAACCTGTTTTAGAAGATAAGGGGAGTTTGCTCCCATTCAGAGTCAGTCACCTTCTTAGGGAGAAGCAGGTGGTAAAAGGAGGAGTAAAGAGAGAAACCTATATTATATTTTAACTTGATCTTAATTAAATTGATGTCATTAGGTTGTTTAAAAAAGACATGCATTTATTACTTGTGAAGTCCTCAGGAAATATGCCTCAAGTGGTAGTAATTTTAAACTACAAAGTACTGAATATTGTTAGGGTAATAATGTCCATTGCTCAGGTAATACCTTCTGATCCAAGAAATCCTTTTCTACTTGCAAATATTAATGAATGGTAGCAGAATATGCTGCCCCAGAATATGCCACCTCAGAATATGCTGCCTAGGTGTTATCACTCAAAAACAAAAACAAAAACAAAAAAACAAAAACCAGCAAACACAAGGAGAGGAGTTTTCTGAACAACGCTATCTGCCTAAAGACAGATCCTCCAAAAGGAACTCAATTGTCACAAATCTCCTCCCTGGGAGTTTCATCAACCACGGAAGACTGACTCTCATCACAGGAGAGGAGACTAGAAGTCAACACCACACCCAGACAAACTGTGTCACAAACTATTATACCTCCCATCTGTTCTTCCAAGGGCCCATTCATCTCCCTTAAAACCCATTTACTCTTCCCTAAGATGCCTACATCCCACCCCCTTTCCCCATTAAGATGGTATTTAAGCCTGAATTCCAAGCCGCCTCAGGGAGTTATTCTTTTTTCCCCGAGTTTCTCCCCTTTATACATGGGGTACACATGTTAATAAGCTGCTGTTTGTTTTCCTCTTGTTAGTCTGTCTTTCCTTACATGGGTCTCAGGCAAGAATTCAGAAGGTAAGGGGAGAACTAATTTTCCTGCCCTACATTGACCATGAAGCTTCTTTGTATTTTATTCAGCTTCTCTCCCAGTAGTTCAACTATTTTACAGATATCAGATTTGAAGAGGTATTCAGAAGGTGGCGCATCAATCATTTCCCTGTCTACTGCTGTTCAGAAAAATGGATCTCTCCTGTCCTTCAAGAACTCTATGAAAGGAAACTGGACTTTTGTTAAGCACACACAGTATTTACATGGTATGCAAATATATCATTCTTTTGCTATCATCAAAACGAAAATATCCATGAATGTGCATCTTGATTTGTCAGATTTCCACCTTCTTCTTTCTTGATTTTCTCTCCTAATTTCCATATTGTGCTGTCAGGGCTCCTCAATTCCCATCCAAGTTTCTTTGAGATGAAAATGTCTTTGTTCTAATCTACCTTCCTTCTGCTACAGCTGAATGTAATAGTTCCTTGTTTCAACTACATCTTGTCCTGACATTAGACTAACATGAGGAACTTCACATAAAGCAAATCCCATTTTGCAGACAGGGGAAGCAAGAGTCTTGGTTAAGTGTTTTGGTCAAAATCCTATATTGAGGCACAAACCAAATTCAGGGCTTTTGACTTACAAGCCACTGATGGGAATGCTGGATTATGAGGTTCTTTCTAAAAGGTGTAACACCAAATTTGGCTAGAGGGGTAAAGATCGGTGAAATGGATCTTTTAAGAAGCCCTTTGGTCTGCATGTATTTTCTACTAATGCATTGTTAGAGATTAATACACTGCTTAATGGGCTCCGTGCTGTCAGTGCAGAGCCCAAGGTGGGACTCAATCCCACAAGCCATGATCATGACCCAAGCTGAAATCAAGAGTCAGCTGCTTAACCGACTGAGCCACCCAGGTGCCCCATAATTCCCATTTCTATCACAGAGTAGCATATAGTGACTTGACCTTCCCTAATTCCTAGAATTAGGTAATTTTCCTAAGGGCATATTTGGCAGGCACTCCCAAAATGTAACCCATCACTCACACACACACACACACAGGGACACAGTTACTAATATTTCTCTTTTGTACATATCATAATCTGCCTTTTAAGATTATCTTCTTGCTTCACCATACATACCTCCTTAGAGACTTAGAATCTAGGGTTTTAAACATCAATGGGAGGGGCACCTGGGTGGCTCAGTCGGTTAAGCGGCCGACCTTGGCTCAGGTCATGATCTCTCAGTCCGTGAGTTCAAGCCCGCGTCGGGCTCTGTGCTGACAGCTCAGAGCCTGGAGCCTGTTTCAGATTCTGTGTCTCCCTCTCTCTGACCCTCCCCCATTCATGCTCTGTCTCTCTCTGTCTCAAAAATAAATAAACGTTAAAAAAAAATAAAAATAAATAAATAAATAAACATCAATGGGATATGGTACCTTCCATTTTAGTTCCATTTGTGGTAACTTTCTATCTTTATGATAAAGATATACAAAGAAATACAACATAAGGGATATAAATATACCACAAGAGAGATATAAGCAATGTTTTAGAGAATTTAAAGAAAGAAAGAATCACTTCCAGTTGGGGTGGTCAAGAAAAGGCTTTATGGAGAAGGTACAATTTGAAAGATGGATTTTTAAGACGGGCAGGGAAAGGAAAGATGTTCCAGGTATAGGAACTGGGATTGAGAAACTATTTCACAACTACTAGGATGACTGTAATAAACAAAATGGACAATCACAAGTGTTGGTGAGAATGCGAAGAATTGGAACTTTTCATACATTGCTAGTGGGAATGCAAAATGGTGCAGCAACTTTGTAAAACAGTTTGGTAGCTTTTAAAAATGTTAAACACAGAGTTACCAAAAGACCTAGCAATTCCACTCTTAGGTATTAAGATAAGTTAAAGCATATGTCCACACAAAAATGTGCATACAAATGTTCAAACAGCATTATTCATAATAGCTGAGACAACCTGAATGTCTATCAACAGACAAAAGAACTGTGATATCATCCAAAAAAACAAAATATTGTACAGCAATAAAAAAATGCAGTATATGTCAAAAAAATACACTGCTTAAGTCAAAAATCCCAGTAGGTCTGGGTTACTATGTCTCAAAACTTCAGTGCATTCCTGGATATTGACTGCAGGCTTCTATTCTTGCCCAATAGTATAATCACTTATACCTCCTTTGTGACAGATCAAGTTTTGGATGACAAAATTGTTGGGCAATGCAATTAGGAACAAACGTATTTCTTGAAGATGATAAAGTAGATTTATACCAATAAGATTAAGTTGAGCAGGGACACTCCCTTCCATCCTCTAGAGTGCCAGTGGAAGACTTTTAAGAATTTGTTACAGAGGGTTTAAGTCCAGAATTTCCCTTAACATATGCCATACACACTTTCCTATGCCATTAAATGTACTTCAGGAAGATCATTTTCACAGACATGATGTTATATCTTGTATATATGCTGTAATATATTTAACATTCCCCTATATTTGACCAGGTATATTGTTTCCAATTATTTAACCTTATAGATAATGTTACAATGATCATCTTTCATATTCAAAATAATTTAACAGGGACAAATGTCAAGGCATTTATTTAGGCTCAAAGGCAATCACAAAATTAGAGTTTTTATTTGTCTGGTTTCCCAGCAATTTCTAGGGGAAAAAAAAAAAAGACCTAGGATGTTTTGGTTGCTCACAAGTGCAATATTTCCTAACAGCGTGACTAGTATGCTGTTCAGTATGGCAAACTCTGGCATCCTGTTCCACTGTAGTCTGTGCTAGGCACATGATATTTGAAACACTATGTCTGTTCCAGATACCACCCTTCATAAGCAATGTGGACTGACATTTAGAGGAGTTCAGTAAAATCTGGTATTATCAGATGAATAATGGCTGGAGGAAGTTGAGAGGTTTAACTCTGAGGAAGAGAAGATCCAAGGTTATGAGATCACAGATTTCAAATACAGGCCAGAACATTCTAAAGGAGGAGTAGTTGCTCCCATGACTGAAAGCTACAGGAGGCAGATTTCAGAAGATGTGGCCTAAAGCAGTTTAAAAAATAAATTAAAAGGAAAGCTAGTGACACCCTATGGGCTTTCCTAGATTGCCCCCTCCCCACTGAGGACAGTGAGGTTGGAAGCTCTGGGTAAAATCAGAGATGGCCCAAGTGTGAAACAGCCGGTTCCTCCTCTTGATACTCTCAGATGCTGGCATTCTCCAAGGTTCTGTCCTCGCCTCTGGCCATCTTCTACACTTACCTGAGATGAGGTTGTCCACTTCCAAGGCAAAACAACCACCTTTTCCAAACATGACTTTCCAATCTAGGTCTCCAGTCCTTGCCTTTCTCTTGAGCTCTGTTACTATCTGGAGAAGAGCCTTTTATTTTTTATTTTAAAATTCATAAAACCATTTTATTTAACTTCATATGTTAATCAAATTTCTTTCAGTAAAACTAAATTACCTCCAGTGACAACCATAATTACTGAGAAAGAATAACTTCAGTTGCAATTGCTTAAATAAAGATCCTTAATTTTGGGGTAACTGAACATGTAATATGCCCTTTAAAAAAAAAGTTTTTTCAACATAATTCCACTAACATTTTGTCCATGGTTCAAATTAGAAAATTAACTTATTTTACCTTAATATTCATATATTAAGTAAACAAAGCATGGCATTTTTGTATAATGGACATTAAAATGTAAACATAAAAGCTGTATGTTCAAAGAATATTTGATGACTTGATAAAACGTCCATGAAATATTTCCAAACGGCAAAAACAGGGGCTATGAAATAGTATATGTACAGTGTATCATGTCGCTTTTGTGATATATACATATGTTTGCACAGCCTTTGAATACAATTTTGAAAAGACAGCTATTCAGATGTTCAGAAGAGGTATGTTTGAACAGCAAGATGGCAGGAGATATGTGTTTCTTTCTTTAAACTTTTGCCTTTCAAACTTTATACCATAAATGTCTATATTACTTTTATTTCTTTATTTTTTTAATATAATTTATTATCAAGTTAGCTAACATACGGTGTATACACTGTGCTCTTAGCTTCAGAGTAGATTCCCGTGATTCATTGCTTACATATAACCCCCAGTGCTCATCCCAACAAGTGCCCTCTTCAATGCCCATCACTCATTTTCCCCTCTCCCCTGCCCCCCCAACATCCCTGTTTGTTCTCTGCAGTTAAGAGTCTCTTATGGTTTGCCTCCCTCTCTGCTTTTAACTATTTCTTTTCCCTTCCCTTCTCTCATGGTTTTCTGTTAAGTTTCTCACATTCCACATATGAGTGAAAACATGTATCTGTCTTTCTCTGAGTGACTTATTTCACTTAGCATAATACCCTCCAGTTCCATCCACATTGTTGCAAATGGCAGGATTTCATTCTTTTTCATTTCTGAGTAGTATTCCATTATATAGATATACCACATCTTCTTTATCCATTCATCAGTTGATGGACATTGGGCTTGAAGAAGAGCCTTTTAAACTGTAATGTATCAAGATCAAGATGTATTTTCCTGTTTTCATTAATTAGTACTCTTGGTTGCAAATGTCAGAAATCCAACAGTAACGACCTTAGGCAAAAAGGGTAATTGATTGGCTCATGTTGACCAAACTGCAGGATAGGCAGGAATTAAACTAGCCTCATGGATGCCTGGAGCTAGAGACTGAAAGGCCACCAGAACTCACTTCCCTTCTGTCTTTCATACCTGCTTCTCTCCATGTGTTAGTTTCCATTTTGCTCTACTATAAACACCAATTTCTTCCACATATGATACATAACCACTGGCATCTCTACATTTGCAACTTCACAGATTCATCATCAGAAAAGAAAGATTCTTTCCCTTACTGCCAATTCAAAATGCAGAATTATCAAGGAAGGTCTCTGGGTCACATGCCCACACATTGACCAAACACTTGGAAAAGGGTGAACAGAACAAGACGGTATGATTGGACCAGCTTGCATGTGGCATCCAGCCCCTAGAACAATCATTATAGCTAAGGAAATGGGGTTCTTAAGGAACCTAAAGCTCTCATTAGGTTCACGTATTCACACGGGCTAGGGGAGAGCAAGCAGTTCTGCTCTTCCCAGGAAATCGGCACAGTGTCAGGCAGACAAAACATTGATGCAATCACACAGTCTCCAGCAATGCTTCCCCCCCCTACCCATGACATCTCTACTCAGCCAGTCTTGCAAACTGTCCCTCAGCTTCTTAAAACCTTTGGTCAATTCCTCAAAGCCCACACCCCTCAGCTGGGAAAGCAAATCCCTCCCCAACCTGTATTTTCAGCCTGATCTCCTTCCACTCCTGCCCTCTGCTTTCACCACACAACCACACAGCACCACCACCCCCGCTTACTCTTCCTCAGACACACACATTTGCATGTGCTCATCTCTTTGCCTGCACTGGATTGGCCTTTCTCACTTTTGTCACCTGGTATTTCCCTCTGAGATTTAGGTATTGTATTGCCCTGCCCTTAGGTTAAGCCTTATTCTACTCTCCAGGAACATCTTGTATTTCCCATGACACATTAATTCATATCTCTGACAAGCACTTATTACATGGAATCATCATTTATTTGTTTACATATTTGTCTCCTCACTAGGCCAAGAGCCCTTGGAAAGCAAGTACATTGTTCATCTTTGTTTTTTTAATGTTTATTTATTTTTGAGAAAGAGACAGAGCATCAGCAGGGGAGGGGCAGAGAGAGAGAGAGACACAGAATCTGAAGTAGGCTCCAGGCTCTGAGCTGTCAGCACAGAGACTGACACGGGCTCAAACTCACGAACTGTGAGACGATGACCTGAGCTGAAGTTGGACACTTAACCGACTAAGCCACCCAGGTGCCTCTACATTGCTCATCTTTGAAGTCAGTCCTAGTAAAGGACCTGGTATGTGGATGGCTATCAAATGGCACACAGTAGATGGTCAATAAATGTGGAATGACTAAAGCAACAATTAGCATTTTCTAATTTATAGAATTCATTTGGTAGTTTTATTAACTGAAACCACATATTACCAAAACTAAGAACCAGTTTTGGTAATGAGATGTAACTAAAGGATTATGAGTAGGTTCATTTGGTTTCATTATTTCCACCCAAAATACTGCATTCAAATTTGCCAAATGTTATTGCAATACCCACCACCCAGGCATACACTGAGTGTAGGTCATACATTTTTGAAGCCTTTTGACTGTCCTATTAGCCCAAACTGTATATAGATTTTACCTTCCCTGGGTTCCAGAGTATATACCGCACCACCGGCAGGTAAATGAACATTGTACCTGTGGAGGTACATGCTGAATAGTTCACATACCTGTTGTTTGGTTATGAATTCTCCCCCTAGATGAATAGATTTCAACAGCAAAGATCCCAAGCCCATTGTGAGGTTTGTAACAAGTGAATTGTATTACTAAAACAGAGCCTTTATTTTTGAATGGTATCATTTTGGCTATGTCCTTAGAGTTTATTCAAGATCATTCTCATCCCATCCCTTTGCAATGTGCTTTCCCACAGAGGAGGTGAAGACATGAAGTTCAGCTAGCTGCTGTTGGTAACCATTTAGCACCCAGAGTTGTGTAGTTACAACTTATGCCTCATTGCCCCCAGACACATGGGGGCATTCTTCAAAATCTAGATTACCTGTGAGGGTGTTTCATGCCTGTGAATGTCATCTAACCTGTGTGACAGCAGGGGGAACAGCTGAAATAAACTAGATCTCATGGCCTCCCGTGGTATCATTCCTCTTATTAGAATACAATGGACTCTCCAAGGTCACCTGGCAAGAGGGTCAACTTTCTGTAAAACACCTCTGGCTATGCTACAGGGGCACCTGGGTGGCTCAGTCAGTTAAGCATCTGACTCTTGATTTTGGCTCAGGTCGGGAGCTCATGGTTCTGGAAATTGGGCCCCACATTGGGCTCTACACTGACAGTGTGGAGCCTGCTTGGGATTCTCTCTTTCCCTCTCTCTCCCCTTCCCCACTTGTGCATTCTCTTTCTCTAAATAAATAAATATATTAAAAAATTAAAGTACCCTCAGTCTTTGCTACTTTACCTTTATTTTAGTATATTTTGCTTATTGCTTAGTTTTCTTTCTACCTTCCATTTTCTGGTCCAATTCTGACTCCAAGTGGGAGAACAGTGAACATAAATTGCTTTGCAGAATTGATGTTTTTGTTGTTGGCAGCTTTGAGAGAGTAAAAGCTGTGTATCACAGAAGACAGGAGCTAGAAGGGGCCTTCAGACCACTTCCTCATTTTATAGATGTGGGACCGAGGCCTAGGAGGAGGAAGTGACTAGCCAAGTTGATGGAAGAGCCAAGACTGGATTCAAGTCAATGATGGTAGGTTACTTAACTGCAGTCTATGATAATCTAGAATGAAGCCAAAGCATTAGGTTCTATTGTTGCTATTGTTGGGTATGAAGCATTCTCAACAGCAGGTTCTCAGGCTGGCAGGGATATCCAAAGTCCTACTATCCTTACCCACAATGTTGCTTTGTTCCCAGCCCACTAGAGCTGTCTGGAATGGACAAGACACAGATCTGTCTGGAAGCCAGGGGACAGAAGCAGGGGAAGGAATCTAAATCATAGATATCTTCTTATTTACATCGCTTGGACTTTCTGTGCCTTGCCTTTTCTTTCCTGCATTCCATGTTTCTTACGCTTTTGAGAGGTGAAGGACTGTGTTGAGCTCTGCAGCACTACAGAATGACTTCTCCCACACCTTCTGGCCCTTCCACCATTGCCTTACAGATACCCTCTTCTTGGAACAACTCAACTTGTAATAAAATTGTATCTCACTGTTGAGCAACTAGCACATGCCAGTGCTAAGTGCTTTTCATACTCACACAGTCTCAGGTAATTCTCCCAACATCACAGAAAGACAAAGAGGAAAGACAAGGAAACAGCAACTCTGAGTAACTCAGTAACTCTGAGACAGTTGCTCAGAGGAGACCAGCAACTTCTCCAAGGCTACAATGGCTATAAAGTAGCAAAGCTGGGTCTCTAACATAGGATGGTCTGACTCTAAAACCTGTGTTTTTTTCATTATAGCACATTGTTTTCCAAATACAAAATGCTAAACATATGACATATATTTTCAAAATGTTCATCTTAAAATAGACCTTTTTTTTTTTTTTTTTTTTTTTTTTTAAGGTGATCAGTCTGTGCTAAGATCAGGCAAATATAGTCTCATTAAACAAAGTTATGCTAAAGGATCCCTGGACTGGTAAGCACAATGCCTGTGATTGGGGTCTATGCCGGCTCAGGCACTGAAACATGACCTCAGGGAATCCCTTTGTTCTGTCCTCCACAGTGGTGAATTATTATTACCTGACCCCCCCACCCGCCCAAGCACACTTGAATTGTATGCAATTATACCTTTAAAAAAATTGTAGCGCACCAAGTTCAACTCATCAGAGTTTGAGAGAGGTATTTCGGAAATGTGTATTGGTGTGTCATAGATTCCAATTTTAAGCCAAGTTTATGGCCTCTCTTTTCTGGCACACATGAAGAGTAAAGAATATACGTATTGCTTTCTGAGGAGTTAGCTTTACAATTGTAAGAAACAGTATCTTGTCTGTTTGAAGGAGGATGGTGAAACTTTGGGGCTCCATAACTTGCAAATGATATAGAGCATATATACCCAGGAGATAGAACCACAGGTACATAAAGAGCTGTAGGGTGAGGCCAGAAAGAAGTTAGAGAACAAGAGACTTTATTTTATTATTTCATTTTATTTTAATTTTATCATTTCATTTCATTTCATTTTATGCCTAAAGAGGTAAGGTTTGAAGAGTAACTATCTTTGTGTTTATGGACTCAGAAAGTACCCAATAATTATTTTCTGGACTATATAAAATTTCATATGAAAAAAGGAAATAAAATAAGATGAAATGATAGCATGTGAAGGGTTGGAAGAACTTTCAAATAGGCAAGACTCTAAAATATTAGAAGAGGTCACTATTGAGAAAGGGCCCCCCTTTTCCTAGCAATTTCTACAAATGGGACAAAGGCATAACCAGGTGGACCTGAGAAGGGGCTGTCCCACCTGGTGGCAGAGGAAAGGAAGAGATGGTTTCTGGAGGGTCTCTTCACCCTGCTCTGTAATACACAGGGATAGGAAGGTGCCCAGATCTTGCTGCCAGTTCTGAAGGAAGGTGCTGCCATCTAGTGTATGTAGCTCTCATCGCAATGTCATCCACCTGCCTAGGAACCCCCAGTGACATAGTCTCTGTTCTCCAGCCACGCAGTACAGGCCTATGTTAATAGCAAAGCCATTCAGAAAACACAACCGCATTAAATTATTTGTTGAATGAGAATATTCTTTTGAGAAAAATATGAGTAGTCTTTCAGTACAGCACTGAGATTAAGAATCCAGAGTTTGCTTACACCCCTCATGTGTTGTTGACTCTGTAGATGGGCTACAGGGAACATGCAGAAAACTTGTTCTGTGTGCCTTTAATGGGAGACGTGGATCCAAGTGGTGGAAGACACAGGGAGGGGGTTACAGGTCAAGATAAGATTTTCTCACGCTTGGCCTTAAACTTTTAATATTGTCTCATGGGAGCGGGTGCTTACTGGTACTGTATCCAGACAAAGGCCGGAGAACTTTAATAGGAAAGCTGAAGGAGGCGTTTATACCATCAAAACCATCCAAATGACTGACTGAAGCAGACAGTCTTTAAATCTTCTCTCATGTAGACTTGGAGCTCCTTGAAAGCAGGGTTTTTACCATGGTGCCCTATGCTTGTTGAATGAATGAATATATAACTTCCCCCGAAGGAATAAAACTAACCCAAACAAAACAGTTATTTAACAAGTTGAGAAGGAAAAAAAAGATCAGCCGCTGACATTTGGAAACTGGCCTGGTACTCGTGCTAAGTCATGTTATTTTCCTTTACAGCCTAAACTATCTTCCAGAATTCAAACCCCAGACAAGGTTATTGGAGTTGATGACAAAATGAGACAAAGCAAGGCTACTTCATAATTCAGTCCAAGCACACACAAAAATTAGGTCACTGTGCCACCTGCAGAATACCAAACATCCTGTCTTTCAGCCAAAATGAGAAATTGCTACTGCTTTACAGATTATAGCTTATTCCCTGCCTAGTCTACCCAGCCAGACACGTATGGTTTAGTGAGATACCCAATCAAAGATTCACCCTGCTGTCTGACAGGGTCCAATCTAGGGCAAAACCCCACTTCCTTAGATGCTTCCCCAAATTAACTAACCAAAGTTCAAATCCTATAAGTTCTAACACCCTCTCACTGGGACACTCCATGTTTCCTCATGGTCTATGTTCCCCTTCACTACAACCCAACTTGTTTAACTACAGGACTGCTTCTGGTGGTCTTTGGGTGAAGGCCATTGACCAAGTAAATGCCAAGAAAGAAAGAAAAAGTATGCCCGTAACTCCAAGTGTAATATGAAACCTGTAAGAATCCCAGATCTGGGAGGGTTGAATTAGCTACAGAACACTTCCTAAAAGAGGAAGGGTCTTATAGACCAATACCCACAAACATTTGCTGAAGCTGCCAGGCATTATCAAAGCATTCCACAGGCATTATTATTATTGTTATTATTATCATCATCATCACATAAGGTAGGCATTACTGTTATCTCAATTTATAGATGAGGAAACTGAAACACAGAGAGATTGAGAAACCTCTCCAGGGTCAGAGAGCTGGTAAGTGGTGGAGCCAGTGTTCAACCTGGTCACCTGACTCCAGGGCCCATGCGTCAGAGACATGGGACTCTGGAGGGAGAAGGGAGGTATGCAAGTGTGGGTTCTGGGGGGGAAGCAGCAAAGCATGAGCAAAGGCATGGGGGCAAGAATAAGCAAGCCTACCTAATAAGCATCTTGACTGTGCTAGCATGTTATATAAAGATCTACACCATCCCTGCTCTTGTCTCCACGGACCCTCAGTGGGGGTTCTGATTCCCCTGAGGCTATCCCCAGGGCCAGCTGCAGCTGGGCAATAATTCTGGCTCTTAAAGTGGCTTTGATTCTGTCACCTTAATGTTAATGATAAAAACGCTACAACCTGCCTTCTACCCATACCTTGCTCTTCTCATCTCCCGAAAGCCTGATGTGGCACCCACCACTGGGTGTTGCCGGAGGGACTAAAATCAATCCTTCACCTAATTAACACCCACTCATCTCTCAGGTCTCCACATTCAAATGTCACTTCTTAGGGAAGCCTTCTCTAATTCTCTAGGAGAGGTTAGGTCCCTTTGTGGCAGGCTTTCACAGTGGCCTGAAGCTCCCCTTCAGTTAAGCCCATCGCTCTTGTTACAGTTCAGCGTATGCCCCCCCGCTAGGCGTGGAGTTCCCCCAGAGCAGAGGCGGTGCACAACTTGTCAACCGCCTGGCACACCGCAGGACCTCTGAGTCGAGGAGGGGCTGACTGGCAGTAGAGGGTCAGGGAGAAACTTCCCTTCCTATTCTGTACTCTTGCTTCATAATGCATCGCGATCCCCACTGCTGGACTTTCTTGACCCAAACTCAAAAACCATCTTCAGTCAGGTCAGATGCTGCCTAGAGAAATCTAGCCACGCTCTGTCAGGCCCTTTTACTTTTAACAAGAGTCTTTCAGAAACTTCACCTTCTGAAAAGTGAACCTTCCCCTCTGCTGATTTATCCAAGGTCACGCTGAGTGAAACATCAAAGCTAGAAATAAAACTTGGATCAGCAACTCCCAAGATGGTGCTTGATCTCCTTCTTAAAGGAATAAAGAGGAGGAGCTGGGCTTGAACACTGATTCTCTAAGAGTGTTAATCAAAGGTGAACTTGTAATGCCTGCAGCTTCCACCTGCTATCCAGGAGACATTAAAGCAAAATGAGCCCTTCAGGAAAAGGTATTTTTTTAAAAAGGAACACGGAAACACAAGAATTACAATCTGGACTTAGAATTAATATTGCAAAACTGATTTGAATGAAATCCTCGATTGTGATTCTCCTAAACTGGCTTGTCCACAGTGGAGTCAGCATAAGCCGGAGTCGGTCAGAATCAGTTTACTGTATAACCTCTTGGTAGAGGATACAGCAAGGCTAAAAAGCTGCAGGAAACATAAGTGTCCCTGGCATTGTTCTATGTTCCAATCTCATGAGAAGCCACTTGAAAATGAGTAAGATCAATGTTAAATTCGTAGCTACATCGCCACACAGTGAGAAAGTTCAAATAAAAGCCAAGTTCTCAGCCTGCAGTGCTGAAGAATGAAAGCCAAGCAATTAGAGCTGAGAAAATGGATTACATAATTTTACAGCAGGAGACTTAATTCCGTAACAGCAGGGAATTTACTGTCTCAGGGTTCGGAATAACCAAGACACCTTTTTACCTGGGATGGGTCAGGCGCGAGGCGCGGTTCAGCCTGGGAAGCGGGCAGAGGAAAGAGACTGCAAATGCTCTCTGCCACCTTCTAGCCTGCAGTCTCTGGAATGGGAGAAGTGAGCCAGTCTGCAAAAAAGTAAAGCTGAATGGATGAACTCAGAACATCTTCCTGGATATGTAGGGCTCACTTCTGCACGTATTACTCACAAAACCCAGGCAGCCCCCAAATAATGGTGCTCTTCATGCTTCTTGGAAATGTTGATTTCTTCCACCAGTGCTGCCCCAAGCGATGTTGTAAAATTATTCCTAGGAAACGAGGCAGGGCGGCTCGTTTCACCAAACCTCTTCCTGCATATAGTGCAAAGGGGTAAAAATAAGTACAATCCTTTTGCTCAAGTTCCTAATGAAAACTAATATTTGACAAGGCTTTGTTTGCTTTTCCTTTCCTGGCTATTTTCCATTCCCTTTTATTTTTCCTCTTTACAAGTACAGAATGTGTAATTTCATCTAGAAATAGACTCTTGGTTTTAAACAAAATTCGTTTATCTAAAAGCAAACAGAATATCCTTCTCCAAGGAGAACGGACAGCGTGAGGCTACTGTGTAACCAGGGCCGCTGACAGACCGTTCCCAGTGCTACTCCTGGTGACCTGGGAGGCGACCCCACATCCCGGATGGCCTAGGAACAAAACTTGGAAAGATGTCACATTTCTACATCATCGAAGTTGCATTTTTATCACACTGAGCCTTGACAGTAGGCCAACATTTACACAGACTGCGACATGATTTTAGTGAACAGAAAACCTGATTTGTTTGCACAAGTAGCCTTGATCATTCCTCTAATATTAAGGCAGCTTTGGATAGCTCCCCCCTTTTTCCTTTTTCTTTTCCTTTTTTCTCCTTTTCTTTTCTTTTTTTCTTTTCTTTTTTTTTCTTTTTGCCAACATAAGCTTGAAATGAAATGTCTAACTTGCTTCACAACTTACTGTGGACACACACACACTTCACAACTTACTGTGGTTGGAGATTAGGTGAATTGCAGGAGGCATGTGCCTCAGGTGAATGTAGACTCACCCTCCAGAATGGCTCCTCTGAGGCAGGGGAGCACCCTGAGAGTAAAGGACGCTGTCTGTAGGCACTTGGCCTTGACTGCTTTTGGAATTTTCAATAGCAGAGTAAATGATTTTCCCAGATTATTTGATTAGCTATTGCTCATGATGACTTAAACCAAGAACAAGAGACTTGTCCCATCCGTAAGTGCGTTACATAAGGGTTAGAGGTAACAAACTTCTTGAGGGTTGAGTTTGAGCTACAAATGTAGGCTTAAATAATGCAAGGTGGAGATGAGACGCAGAAATCATAGAAACAAATATATGGCATACACAGACAACCGGGCCCTGCTATGGAAAGCTTTAATCACCACATGTAAAAACAATACATTCACATATCAAAAATGGCTCCAAATGCTTTATCATCACCGTAACAGTCTAGAAATGAAAGTTGCACTAATTAAATAAAAAAAAAAAAGCCTTCCTGTTCATAACCACAAGATTTTGAAACTGTTTCTCATAAACACATTTTTTTTTACCCTGAGACTGATGTCACCAAAGAGAAAAAGAAAAGTCGCGATCAGCTGGAATTTACTCAACATAGACTTTTAAAAGTCATTTATTCATTAATCTGGAATAGGTTCTCTTTACTCTCTCCACACATACTATGTGAGGACAAGAGGAAAAGGTGGCAGATGGTTGTGTCCAGTCTGTTTATATACTAATTACGATTCCTCAACTCAATCTATTGACCAAAACAGAATTTTAACATCAATTAATGCTACACTATCACACTGAAAAAATTTATCAAAATCAGCTCTTTCTTATAAAAGGAGAGTTGGACTACATTGTCAGACGAGAGGAAAAGAATCCTCTCTTACAATGTTGCGATACTTACTACATGTGAGCCAGCTAGGGAAGTTCAGAGTTCAGACAGTCTGCCTTGCAAACCTCAAGTTAGGGCTCTCGGTCACACCTTCAGATAAGGTCTGCACAAGAAGAACCCCCAAATGCTACAACACTTATTCCTTTCGAGTGATGGGAAGGGCAATCGTGTTAAACTGAAAACAAGACATCCATGTTGAAGTGAATGCACACATAGCATTTTGTGTGTGTGTAAATAACAAATACATGGAACAAAAAGATTTTCAAAATCGGAATTCCTGGTGTCTCTAGTTGTTTTCTGGTGAATGAGTCTAGAGCCTCTCACAAGGTTGTCTAGGGACTTTTCCTCCAATTATTTCCATAATAACCTCTGTGTGTTTCTAAAATGGGCTCTTCCTAAATACTCACAGCGTTTCATGGGAGCTGGCTGCTAGGGTGTGCAGCTGGGTCAGGAAGTCTTTGTTGCTGCTTGGTTTCAGAGTGTCATATGTAACAGTTTCCTGTGTACTACTTACTCTGAATTGCCCAGTTACATGTCCTCTGGGCTACAATAAATCTGGGGGTTTATGTCAGTTAAAGAATTACCATGCCTAATCTTGCTCCATTCTCTTTATTTTTATTATTTCTAGATATCTTCCCAATTCAAATGATTGAAACAAGGCACACAGGCCTGGGCACTTACTGGCTTTTTCCTGAGAAGTTAAGTTATGTTCACAACCTCTCGGCCAAAACTGAATGAGGATAATGGGAAGAGAATTCATTATTATACTGAGTTAGGAAATGGTTTTCTGGCCAGGCTTGATACAAGTGTATTCTTTTTTTCAGGAAGAACCATGGACAATCAAGGTTGGGAAACAGCAATCATCTGGCCGATTCCCCCATCTGATACCTGAACTCTGGTATGACATTTCTGCCAAGGTGTTGTCTCTGCCAGAATATCTATAGGGGCGGGAAGCTGTTCCAACATTGCCTATTCTTCTTCAGAATAGAATAATAGCAAAATAGATGAAACAGGTACACAAAGTTGTATTAGGCATGATTATAAATTGTATTGAACTGTTCAAGAGCTCGCAGATTGTCATTTTGCTACTCAAAACAAAGGGATTTCACTTTGAAGGTGCAATGAACACTGTGTGCAGCAAGTCCTACAACCAGAGTTCAAGAGCCCCGGTGGATGAATTGTGGGCTAACTGCCCTCTGCAGTTGTCAACGTGGGGACAAGAGAATGAGACGGCAGCCTGCCCTCTAGACGCAATCAGAAGCAGGACACTCTACCTTGACTTTCTCCCTCTGGCTGGTCTGGCAGCACTGTAAATAATGGCTTTATTTCTGAGTTCTCTCAAGGTACTCAGACTGCTTCAGGGTTTAAAATTCCCACTTCAGGGGGCGCCTGGGTGGCTCAGTCGGTTAAGTGTCCGACTTTGGCTCAGGTCATAATCTTGTGGTTCATGAGTTCAAGCCCCGCGTTGGGCTCTGTGATGATAGCTCAGAGCCTGGAGCCTGCTTCAGATTCTGTGTCTCCCTCTATCTGCCCCTCCCCTGCTCATGCCCTCTCTCTCTCTCTCTCTCTCTCTCTCTCTCCCCCTTTCTCTCTCTCAAAGAATAAATAAACATTAAAAAAAAATAAAATTCCCACTTCAGAAGACCAACAAAGGCAACATACTGATTGGTGGACAATACTCTCAGAATTCAACTTACAAAGGATCAATTCTTCTGAAGGGACACAGTTATGTCTGTTTTTTTTTTTTTATTTTCTCAACATATATATGAATAAATAGAACACATATGTAAACTTTACAGACTCTGAATGATTATGTTAATTGAGACCCAGCTGATTCAGTTTTGAGTGCTATCTTTCACCTCTGTGTTAAAATGGCAATGGTTATCAATCTTTAACAGACAAGACTACGAGCAACGGACAAAAACAGAACAACAAAAAAACCAACCTTCAAGTCAGTATGCCTTTTTATATGGACGCCACTTTTTTCCATATCTGTTTCAAAAGTATCAGATAGTGAACACTTAGTGGCTAGATGACAGGAGAGCAAATCTTCCTGCAAAACAGACTAGAACTTCCTTGACCACTGAGATTTGGAAGTGAAATCAATAAAAATCTATCAAGTACTCAGGGTAGATCTGGTTGGCGTCAAACACCACAAAGATCTTTGGGTTCCAGGTATCATCCACACAGCTGTCGTATAAATTCACATAGCTCCCGTCTTTGGAAGGAGGCCGCATGTATTTGGAGTCTCCGTTTATGTAATCCCCAATTAGCACTCGAGCAAGAAACATAGATTTATACGTTCTGAACAGATGCCGCTGTTGCAGGCTGACGCCATGAATTTGGAATGTGTTTCCGTGCTTTATGTCATCTTTGCAGAAGCGACTGGAGTAAGCAGCATCTCTAGCAAAATAGGTTCCTTAAACAAAAAGGACCAGAAGAAGCCAAGATTACTCTGAAGAATATAGGAAACACAAGCAAAAACACTCTAATTGTTAGGGGAGCAGACACGTGGAATCGTATAACGAAAGGAGATGTGGAATGTCCTTGTCTGCAGATCTTTAAGGAAAGACCAGAAAGCACATGCTGTGGACCACCCCACAGATAGATTTGTTACACAGACCATTCCCCACCACTGACACCCTCCCCCGCTCCCACCAAAACAGAGCTATCAGTCTTCTATTTTCAAAAGAAAGCTTCTAGAGAAATCCAGTACGTAAGACAGATACAGTCTGTTTCCGTGACTAAAAGTAAGGCAAGGCCTGAGTTTTACCTGCTTGAATCTCCCTCCCATTTCTGTTTCCCTCCAGCACTTTCCTCAGCCCACTGCCCTTGGCCAGCATTCACCGAGCTCTGCAGAGCACAGTGGGAACTACTGGTCTATGGAGATTATTTCAAAACCCAAGAAACCACATTTCTATGATATGGGGTAACAAATCAATAATATTTCTGGAGATAGTAACCACCCCACAACCACAGAGAGACCTCTGAAGAGTGCAACACTATTTACATCTGAGCACTCCCGAAGTACAATTTCACAGAGGTTCATCGCCTACATGTGAAAAGTCAATGAAGCATCAAATCTTCCCAAACGGTAGGCCTAGGAGACTGACATCACGAAGGGAATATTTACTCTAAAATATTTGGGAAACGAATCACAAAGTCTCAGGTTACCCAGTGCTGACAGGATTTATGGTAACGCTTTTCTAATCCTCTTACAGTCAGATCAATGGGATGACCTTTCCAGGAGTTACTTTAAAAATTAATTTACTCTTTAAAAATGTAGCATATCTTGATCCTAAGTGGTAGCCAGCTCTCTCGCTGGAGATAAGGTACAAAGTAAGGGCCAGAAAAATAAACATTCACCCCTACTTTTTCTCCTCATTTCTCACCTTAATTTGGTTGAGTAGTAGGTATAAATTTGAGAGCTTGGACTTTCACAGTATTAGAAAAAAAGGTGAGGAGTTCCCCCATTACTCCTTATTGCTCATTAATATCCTTACCTATCATTTTCTAAAAAACAAAATGAACAGAAAATACTAGTACCTAGACCTGGGTACAATGTGACCAATTTATTTTATAGTTCTTTATACATTGGACATAAAACAGTTTGGTATACAGTCATACCTGTATAGGATTTATACATGGAAATTAAATGTAATGCAAAAATCAGCCAATACAGACATGCTGTCCCATCTGAATGACTGGGACTTGGGGAGCTACTTAACCTGGTAGAGGTGTCAAAGTCTTACTTCTACCTTGTACATGCAGGAAGTGGCTTTTCCGTGGCTCAGAAACTCTGAGGGTGTGCCAGGAACCTAGTACAGTTTAACTTTTAACTTAATGACTATCAAACTCCTGAATTATAAAACAATCAATTATCTCTAAAGAGACGAGATTGTCTCCTAGGACTCAAACTGGGCCTGGAATTCTGATAATTACCTTTCCCAAAGACAGCACCATGTATACCATTTATTCTCCAATCGAAGTTATGAATGCAAATTGCTTCCACAAATTCACTGCTGGTACCATGAAAGAGCATCTGTTCATTAATCTGAGGCACGCCTCGTTTTTTCTTGAGCTGAGCCTTTTTCCTAAGCACACAATACACATAGGCATAAAACACACAGAGAGATAGACCATAAGTGGCATTTATTAATTTTCAGAAGAGCCAAGTTCAATAATGAAGGGTAAAACAGAAAAGACTTCTTTAACATAAATCATAGGTGGTAAAAACAGCTCTGGAAAAGAAATAACCTCAAATGGCTCTTGGACACATAATCATCTTACCAAAAATTATTAGTTAAAATTGAGACTTAAGGTTGAAAATTATACTCAAAACTATAGAGATATCCCAGATGATGCCCCATCATAGTCAAGGTAACTGAATGCCTAAGCCAGCCACGCTTTATAGATGCCTAAAAATGACACGATAAACAACGAAATAATATAAACTTCAGAGAGTCTTTAAACAGTGCATTCCTTGAGCAGGGACCATGTCTTAATCTTTTTATCTCCAGAGACTAGAAAATGTTGGTTGGATTGAACTGAATTTTGAATCGTAGGGCTGGAAGGAACATTAACCCATCCAGTTCAACATACTTCCCAGTGAACAAATCTCTTCCAACATATAAAAAGATATTCAGTGCAAGACTGATTGTAACAGTAAAAAACAAACAAACTAAAAACAGCCTAAAATTCTTTCATAGAAAAATGAATAATTATATATCCATACATTAAAGTTAAAATAAACCAGATCTACATGTACTAAATAGACAACTCTTGAAAAATAATGTTGAATGCAAAAGGAATGTTGCAGAAAGAGACAAATGACTCAATACTGTATATTGTATATGAACACATATAGGTAGTAAAAAATATAAAAACATGGGCAAGAAGGTAGAACACCAGCCTCAGGAGGAAAACAGAACAGGAAGGGGATGGGATAAACACTTCCACTGTATTTGTAATGTTTGTATCTTTAAAAAAGCCCAAACAATACACATGCACTCCTATGTTTATCGCAGCATTATTTATAATAACTAAGATATGGAAGCAGCCCAAGTGTCCATTGATAGGCAAATGGATAAAGAAGATGTGGTGTGTACACACACACACACACACACACACACACACACAGTGTAATATTAAGCAGCCATAAAAAAGAATAAGATCTTGCCATCTGCAACAACATGGATAGACCTATTATGCTAAGTGAAATAAGTCAGACTGAGAAAGACAAATATCATATGATCTCACTCACATGTGGAATCTAAAACAAATGTATAAACAAAAAAAAACCATAATCAGACCTATAAATACAGAGAACAAACTGATGGTTGCCAGAGGGCAGGGGGTTAGGGGGCCGGGCAAAATGGGTGAAGGGGAGAGGGAGACACAGGCTTCCAGTCATGGAATGAATAAGTCACAGGAATAAAAGACACAGAATAGGGAATATGGCCAATGATATTGTAATAGCCTTGTATGGTGACAGATGGTAGCTATACTTGTGGTGAGCAGGGCATTGTGTACAGAGAAGTTGAATCGTCATGCTGTATGCCTAAAACTACTGTAACACTGTACATCAACTATACTCAAATAAAAATAAATAAATAAGAACAAATAAACATAAAACTAAACAGTCATGGAGATGAAAAGCACAGCACAGGGAGTAGAGTCAATGATATTGTGATAACACTACGGTGACCGATGGGAATACGTGTATTTTGATGAGCAGCGAGTCACATGTAGAATTGTTGAATCGCTATGTTGTACACCCAAAACTAATACAACACTGTGTGTCAACTAAACTTCAGTAATAAAAATAAAATTTAAAAATACACTAAAAAATGAAAAAGCCCATATACAAAAATGAAGAAAATATTAAAAAATGTAACAAATATCAAAATGTTAAATCTCATTGTCAGGTACAAGGGTGTCTGTGAACTAACTGCAGCATTTCCATATTTCTATGAAATACTTCATAGAAAAGAGATCTTAAAAATTTAAAAATCCCCTCCCCTCATGATATCTCTGATAAATAGCTACTTAACATCTGCTTCAATTAATTCCAGTACACGCTTTGCACGACAGCACAACTCTCTGTGATCAGCTAGAATGGTTAGGAAGGACGTCGCCTGCAGCACTGAACCAAAATCTGACTTCTTGTTAATGTCTACTGATTGGTCCCAGTAATTCTCTCCTGAACACAGAACAACTCCGATCACTTATATGTAACAACTCTGTGATTCTCCAAAATACAACCAATGAACACCAACCTAGGCTTTCTTCTAGAGGTTAAACATCCATTCCCTCAACTATTCTCAGAGGGCATGGCTTCCAGGCCTTTTTCTATCCTGGACAGCCTTTAGTTGACAAGAGTCTGCTGGATACCTTCTAATTTATAAATGTTGGTAAGAAATAGAAAAAGTCCAGATACCATCAGCCAGCACGGCTCTCCTGGTGTACCACCGAGTTCATTTTGCAGCAGAGGCGTGAATTTGTAGTCACTCAAAACACAATTCTGTACTCACTCAGAACCTCCAAGACTTTCTCAAACCAGATCTCTTTTTGGCTTCCTATATTGGTACAACTGATTTATAAACCTAATGTAGTAGGTTCATTTCGATTAAACTTGACATAGTAATTTTTTAAAATACATAATTGATAAACAACATGCAGGTTAGTGACTATGTGGGGGAATGATACTTGCATTTAAACGAGAGAAATGGTGGGGCACCTGGGTGGCTCAGTTGGCTGAGGGTCCAACTCTTGATTTTGGCTCAGGTCATGATCTCACAGTGAGTTCGAGCCCCACACAGTGCAGAGCCTGCTTGGGATTCTCTCTGCCCCTCACCCTCTCATTCTCCCTCTCTCTCAAATTAAATAAACTTTTTAAAAGTGACAGAAATGGAAATGGTCTTTCTCAAGAGTCATTTGACAATATGTATCAAAACTTCAAGGGTGCCTGGGTGGCTCAGTCGGTTAAGTGTCTGACTCTTGATTTTGGCTCAGGTCATGATCTCGTGGTTTCGTGAATTCAAGCCCAGCATTGGGCTCTGCACTGGCAGCATGGAGTCTGCTTGGGATTCTCTCCCTCTCTCTTTCTGCCCCTCCCCTACTCTTGCTGTCTCCGTCGTTCTCCAAATAAATAAGCAAAATTAAAAAAAAAAAAAAACTTCAATGTATATGCTTTGATCTACTGGTGATGGTCTTTCAGATCATTAAGCATGGTGTTAGAAGGATGTGCATGAAACAAATATTTACTTCAGAAAAACCCAGCATGTTTTCACTACGAACAAATTTGCCAACTTTCTTTTTTAGACCTTTAGGTACTGACTTTTGTCTGTTTTCTTATGATACACATTTGTTGCTGTTCTAAGCAAGGAAAAAAATCTTTAAAAAAAAAGATAATTTGTTTTCACAAATTTGTTTCAATCTTCCAAAGTCTTTCTATTCATGATTCATTTACACAACAAATAAGCTACCCTTTCTAGTTTTATTTTTTTTTTTTAACGTTTATTTATTTTTGAGACAGAGAGACAGAGCATGAATGGGGGAGGGTCAGAGAGAGGGAGACACAGAATCTGAAACAGGCTCCAGCCTCTGAGCTGTCAGCACAGAGCCCAATGCGGGGCTCGAACTCACGGACCGCAAGATCATGACCTGAGCCGAAGTTGGCCGCCCAACCGACTGAGCCACCCAGGCGCCCCTACCCTTTCTAGTTTTAAAGCTTTCACAAGCGTGATAAGTAAGCCTTCTACATTTCTATCCAAATTAACAATCGAAATGTTGAAGGTCTCAAGAAGAAAGCATGCATGCCACTCAAGTTACTCTCTGCCCAATACTTGTAACTGGGTATTAGTTTTTCTCTTCATACTACCACTGGCATACATCTATCTTGCCTCCAGCATAAGCACCTTTGTCAACCATATTGTAGAAATCAAGTTGTGTTGTCTAAGGGGCTCAGCTGTCTACCACTATGGTAATCCTCTTAGTTAGCTGGGCACTAGTGAATTTGTACTCTTTTTCCCCAAGTAAATATTTGTTTAGTATACATCTTTCTAAGGTCAAGCTTTACCATCTGTAATGACTAGAATGCACTTCAAAATCAGGATATTCACTCATTAATTTCTTTTAGAAATTAAAATAATTTCTAATTTGAAAATTCACTTGAGTCTCTCTTAGTGTGAGCATTGAAAATCTGCTGAGTCACTGGATTGGATGTGGCATATACCAGTTGAAGGCAGAGTGGCGGGGGGGTGGGGGGCAAAGCTTTGCATCCCCACAGCATAATTTATTCTAGTGCCAACTACTAAGGCACCCATGAAATGTGCAGCCTCACATACTATGGCCTTGAGGTTCCAGAAAGGTTCACATTGAACTCTAGGACCTCTTGGGCTGCAGCTAAACCTTTGGGAAACATCATAGGACTCAAGCTACACTAAGTTCTTCACAACCCTGCCCACCTATGCCCAACCCCACAGTCATTTCTGAACTTACAGAAAATACTGCAGCACCTACTTTTTGAAGGTATCTTACAATTACCCACCATCTCAGGGACTAGGGTGCCAAAAGGGCTAAGTTGCCATGCGTCCTGAATCGCAACAGGAATATCTTCATGCTCCAGATTGAAGGAAGTTCGCCTAGGTTCAGACCAGTGGTTCTCCATCCTGGCTGCTGATTCTCCATCAGAATCACTTGCAGAACTTTTGAAAGGTAAAAGTGTCAGAACACAGAGGCTCTAATTTAGTAGACCCGGGATGGGTGATAGACATTGCCGCATGTTAAAGAGCTCTGCAGGTGATTTGGAGCACCGCTCCCCTAAATCCATATTCTTAGTGAGGTAGCACCTTTCACTGCTCTCATTTCCTTGATGCCGTATCCTGCCCAACCCTGGGTCAACCCAATCACCTCCACTCTCTGCTTTTACATATGGACTGCTGAAATAGATCACACAACATCCCCGTGGTCCCTACTCCAAATTCACATATTCCAACATCAGCTAAACCCTCAGCACTGATGGAAATGCTATGGTCCCCAAGTTAGCTCTTTCTCCCCATTTTCCATAGTGGCCATTCCAAATCTCCCCTCTTCCCCTATCGCTCTCTCTTATCCACATTCCCTAACCCTTCATTCTCTGTAGGTGACCTTGCTTAGTTCACCAAGGACACTCAAAGTTTCAGGAATTCCATAACCTAACCCCTCTCCTCATCCTCTACCTCCACTCATCTATAAACATGACTGGCCCACCCTTGTCTGGCTCCTTCTGTACATTCTAGTAAATTCTCTGAATTCCATGCCATCACACCTCTTTAGGAGTCTAAATGCATCAATTACTCTCCCCTTTCTCTTGTCCTTTAAACTCCCCCTCCCTGGGTTCCTTCCTGTTGTAATTTATACATGCTTAGGTCCCTCCCATCTTTAAATTCAAAAATCTTAGCAGAACAAAACAAAGACACCTTTCTTAACTCCATGGTACCCATCTTCTCACATCCCTCCTCCTCTTCACTGCTAAGCTTCTTGGAAGAGCTGTCACATTTGGTGTATACACAATATAGCATCTACCAACATTGCTCTCATCAAGGGTACCAATGACCTTGTTGCAAAATCCAAAGGAGAAATTCAATATCATCTTGTTTGGCATCTCTTTTGTATGTGACCCTGAGGATGAGACCTACTTGCTTAAACCACTCTCTCCCTTTGGTTTCTGTGACTCCACCGTATATTGTTTTTCTTCCACTTTCTGTGGTTGTTACTTCTCAGTTTCTTTCTTGAGTTTTCCTCTGTTCATCCCTTGCAGAGTTCAGCCCTTGGTCCTCTTCTTTTCTTAATCTACATACACTTCCTGGTCATCTTATCAATTCTACAGCTTCTACTACCTCACATTTCCTAACAACTCCAAAACTTTTATTTCTAGTCTACACCACTCTCCTGAGCTATGACACATGTACCGACTACTGCTTCCTGCCCATCCTCCCTAAAGACAAAGACCAAAATCTGTTTCTGCCCATTTTCCGTTAGTCAACCGAAATGAGTCAGAAACTCTGGAGTTCTCTTTCCCATCTCCTTACCCACACCACTGAATACATTAAATCATGATTCTACATCCTTGATATCTCAAAACCGTCCTCTTCCTCCCAACACAGCACATACCACTTCGGTTCAAGCCACCCAGTGTGGCTCAGTTTAATTACTGAAACAATTTCCTAAACTGGTCTCCCTGCTTCTGATTGTGACCCCTTTAAACCAGGGTTTCTCAACCTTGGCACTATTGCCATTTTGGGCTAAATAATTGTTGTGGGAGGCTGTCTTGTGCACTGTAGGATGTTTTGCACCCACGCCTTCTCCCCATTAGATACCAGTATTAATTCCTCACCCCACCACATGACAATTAAAAGTCATCTCCAGTCATTGACAAATATCCCCTGATGGGCAAAATCACTCCTAACTGAGACCACTGCTTTAGACCCCTTCTCCACAGTACAGCCTGCTAAATTATTTTTCTAAAATGCAAATCATATTGATCATTCTCTTGCTTAAAATTCTATAATGGCTTTCCACAGTCCCAGGAAAAAAAATCCAAACCCCTCAGTTTGATTTATAAGGCCCTGCATGGCCTACTCCTTCAGACTCTCTGACCTCAACTCTGGGTCAGTTCAACTCTGGTAAGGCTACTGAAGAAAATCACACAACTATTACAATGGCTCTACTGCAAACTCCTCCATGCTCAACCTCCTGACTACCTTTCTACCTTCTTCTCTAACCACTCATCTTAATTTTCATTTTTATTTTGTGATGCAATTGTCTGGCTCCTTGTCTAAATTATGGTCCTGTATACTGCTATATCCCATGTGTGCCTAGGAAAGTGCATGTCACAAAGTAGGTACTCTGACATATTTATTAGAAGAAAGGAGAGGGGCACCTGGGTGGCTCAGTCAGTTGGGCGTTCAACTTCAGCTCAGGTCATGATCTCACAGCTCCTGAGTTCGAGTCCTGCATTGTGCTCTGTGCTGACAGCTCAGAGCCTGGAGCCTGCTTCGGATTCTGTGTCTCCCTCTCCCTCTGCTCCTCCCCTGCTCACCCTCTGTATCTCTCTCTCTATCTCTCAAAAATAAGTAAACAAAAACAAAAAAGTTTTTTTTGAAGAAGAAAGGAGAAAAGTAAAAAAAAAAAAAGGACTGAGCGACATGGAAATGGATGTCTGACCACCCATACGGTGAGTCAGAGGTTATGTGACAACAAGATTGACCAGGATTTTAGTTCTTAATGGAGATGTCAAAATAACAGGTTGTCCTTACTACAAGACCCAGTATTTTCTAATGTCATAGCAGGTGATAGGTTCATTTACCATCACAGATTTCTATAGGCCAACATTACATAAAATCATGAAGGGCGTGAACAGAGTGATACTTTTTCAGTGAAATTCCTAGTGTACAATGTTTAAACATGTGGATTTACTGGTACATTTTTACCACTACGATTAAATTGAGACAACTCTAGTTATGAGTTTAGTTAAAACTGAACTCCACTTCAGAGGCCTGATTAAGAATAATGAATTAAGTTTTCATCAGACCATTTTAGAAAAACTCACTTTATCCACTGAGAGAATAAAATTTAAGGGGAGAGAGGCCTCCATCTTCCTCAACAAAAGAATCATGTCAACAAGAACCCAATAAAAGTGAGAATAAACTGAGGTTAAATGGTGGGGGGGGAGGAAGGTGAGGGTGGGTGATGGGCATTGAGGAGGGCACCTGTTGGGATGAACACTGGGTGTTGTATGGAAACAATCTGACAATAAATTTCACATTAAAAAAGAAAAAAAAGAACCCAACAAAACCTTCTACACTCAGTTAAACTCATTACTGTCAGAAATAAAAGTTAGCTTGGTCCAAAGACTCAGGACTATAAAGAATACAAGCTGAAACCCCTTATTTTACCATAAACTATTATGACAATAAAACCAGGAATATATTCAGGCCATATTAACTACTTATCAGGAGCATGAAAGAATTCCATGTATCATTACCAAACAAAAGTCAGCCTAATTTTCAAGTATATGCGAATGAAATGAGTTAAGGTCTGCAATTTTCTTTGAAATACTTCAGCAACAACAATAGAAAACAAAAAAGGAAATGGATTATGTGTGGTTAAATATGTTAAGTCAGGATGATGGATATTCATTATATTAGATTCTATTATTTGAAATTTTCCTGAGCAAATATTAAATGCCTGCTTATATTTAAAAAATTAAAAATCAACTATCCTCATAAATTTAATTTAAATATTTAATAAAAACAAATAAAAATTTAATAAAAATATTTCCACTTATAAACCACTTATTTTAAGTAGCATTTGCTATTAAAAAATACAGCACAACAGGTTAATTTGGACAATACATTTAAGTTTTCTTTAATGGACTTTATTTTTAGATGAAGTGCATACTGAGCAATCCAATGGCTCGTTTATACCCTAAATTAAGCAGTAAATCTACTACCTAAACTTTGGGCCTAACAAGACATTTGAAAGTATGTTCCACAATGTCCTCCAAAACAAAATAAGCAAATGACTAGAGGCAAGATAGTGTAATTGCTTTTTAAAAAAATTTCAGCAATGTTGGGGTGCCTGGGTGGCTCAGGTGGTTAAGCGTATGAATCTTGGTTTAGGCTCAGGTCATCATGTAACGTTGGTGGGATCGAGCCCCGAGTCAGGCTGTATGCTGGGTGTGGAACCTGCTTGGGATTTTCTCTCCCTTTCCCTCAGCCTCTTCCCGACTGGCACATGCACCCTCCTTCTCTCTAAAAAATAAAAAATAAATAAATGAGTTCAACAATGTTTCCAGAGACTTCTAATTCCACAGACAGGTCTGTACCACCAAAGTAATGTCAACAAAACTAAAGAGCTCCCTAGATTCCCTTCTAATGCAGATTTCAGCCAAGACTGCACAGTTCTGCACCTGGCAAGGAGAGGGGGTCTTTGCCCTTGGGGGTAGTGTCACAGGGCTGGAAGTGAACCTGACCTTCACCTCTAGGAAAGCTCTGTGTCACTCCCCGAGAGTGCTGAGGAGGAGTACTGACAGACAGGGTTGAGATACCACAAGAGAAACACACAGCGCATCTCCACAAGTGGTACAGCACCTGAGGGGCAGTCCGGTTAGACATCTATGTTTTGCTATCTCTAAGACTACAAAGGTCTTAGAGGCCAAAGAGAGGGTTCAGGTTGGACACCGTCTCACCTGCAGAAGAACTCCCACAAGTCCAGATTTTGAATTCTCTGAATTCTTTTAATTCTGTGGCGATCCATTGTTTTCCCAAAGAGACTAGCAACTTCATTATACTCATGTGTTTGATTGTGCAAAGGAATAAGCTGGAAAAAGAAGTTTGCATAGTTTTACTGGGGCCCTTTCCGCTCTTCCACAGTGGGGTTCATCAGCTCTGCTCTTACCTGATAGGGCACGTCAGTGTTCACGTTCTCCCAGTGCGGGGGCATGGGGATAGCCTCGTTTTCACAGATATAACTTTACATAGCAAAAGACAAGACAAAATATTAGAAGCTGATAATAATCATTGTCAGTGCTTTAATTTCACCTTTTCTCCAAAGCTGAATTTTCACGTCTAGGGCATTGTGACAAACGCAATGAACTGAAGCTCTCGGCTCTTTATTTTCAAATATTTACTGCATGTCTTCTGTGTGCTACTTTTTTAGGTGCGGAATTGAAAACTCTGGTGGAAAACATCCAGTCTTAAATAACATCAAAATTTCACAAACAGTTGTTTAATGCTGTCATGTTTTTTTTTTTTAATTGTCACAATTCCTTTAAAATGTAAGGAAGATTTTAGATAAAGAAAAGGAATTTCCAAGAAGAAATGAAACTCTCAATTTAAAATCAAAACAGAACAAAACCCTCTAAAAGACTGATACTGCCTATCAAATAAAATCCAAACCTCTTGGCAATACATGCAATGTGCTTCAAGCTCTAACTCACACCTAAGCCATTCTCTGTTTACTGCCCTCTCTTCCCCATACACAGCCTGCATTAATTCACCCAGTGAAGCCAGTGAAACTTTGAAAAACCTGCCCACCAAGTTGAAGCCACTGGATGTAAACACAGAAAAAAAGTAAGTTGGAGGGCTTAATGGCAAAAGGTTGAAAAGGACATACTAATCCTCCTTGGGGACTGGAGGTTACTGGAAGAAAGTCATAAATTTCAAGCCTATCTTTAGCTTAATTTCTAAAGCTCATTTTAATTTTTGAAAAGATCCTACAATCATATGATTTGAAAATTAACACATATAAAGAAACAACACATTTAAAGAAACAAACAGTGAAAATTAGTCTGTCCAATTTTCAACTCTTGCCCCAACTCCAAGTAATCAGTTTTGGTTTTTTGTTTTGTTTTGTTTTGTTTTTTTTAGTCTTTGGGGGTATTCTTCCAGACTTCTTTAGGTTCACACAAGCCAAATTTTTCCCCCACACATAAAATTTACGGGGTTTTTCTGCAGCCATCCCCCCCCCCAACTTAATATGTTCTTAGAGATCTTTCTGCATCAATAGATAGAGAGTAACCTCATTCCCAGCCCCTACCACAGAACCTGGCTCATGCAATACCTACTGGTTGAACAAATGAGTGCGATCTATTTTGCAGATGCAGAAAGTTCCATGGTACCGACATACCATAATTTATGTATGTCCCTTGTTGATGGTATTTAGCATGTCTCTGACTTTTTGCTACTGTTAAGAATGCTGCAAAACCACAAACTGATTCTTTTGCCATCTTACCTGTCTACTTGTATATCTGTAGGAGGACATCTGTGAGATGGAATTTCCGGGTCAAAGACTATTATTTAGATTCTGGCAGATACTGTCCAAATGCCCTCTCTGAAGGTTATGCTCATTAACATTACCACCAGAAATGTAGAGAATCCCTACTTCCAACAACCTCTCCAAAAAGGCACATTATCAAACTTTTGAATTTTTGACAATCTGATAGTAAAAAATTGGTGTAATTTGTACTTCTCTGATTCTGAGTGAGGCCAGATGTTTCTAATGATTTGCTGGTCTTCTACCATTCAGAGATTCCTAGGAGTACTTCATATATTACAGAGATGAGCCCTTTATGATCATGAGTAACAATACTTCTCCCAGTTGTTGCTTGTTTTTTGTTTTTGTTGGTTTTTTTTTTTTACTTTGCCTGGAGTACCTTTTAGCTATGTAAAAGGGTTTTTTTGTTTGTGTTGTTTTAATTTTTATGTAGACCGTAGCCTTAATTAATTGTAATTTCCTGGCCAGTAGGAAATGTGAACTATTCACCTTGTGTAATACACACTTGATATATTCCTGCGTAAATAATTTCTGTATCAACACCCACTTACCAGCATCGCTCTACTGTGGCATACCTAACTGTTCTCCTCTGCTATTAACCTGCTTATTCTCGTCCATTCTGGTTAATTCTCTCCCTCTCCTGTCTTTGCTCTATGATTTGTATCCTCTGTGTCAGAACAAAGTGTTCGGCCCCATAGTGTTGTTGCTTCTCTCCTCCAAAGTATACCAGAAATAATAACGTACAATTACAATAACATTTTCCGTTATTATGTCCCATTTTTTCCCTAGATTACATACCCTTGGGAAGCTAAGAAATTCGTTTATTATATTCCTTGTGCCTAAGAATAAAGATATGATGTGGTGGGTAAGAAAATAATATCCTCCACATTCCACAGCAGTACTAGGGCATTTGTTATAAAAGTGCTTACATAACTTTTAAATCAGGATGCTAAAATATAAGCCAAAAGCCTTAAGAAACAGACTGATAGAAACTTAAAGAATTTCTTTCCTTATTTGAATCCTTGTTTCAAAATATCTCCTTGGAAAGAGTAAAGGGGTATCCCTTCCAATTCACATGCTACCATTTTTTTTTCTGTTTTATTTTATGTTCTTTGAACAGCAATATTTACTTGAGGGACCATGACAGAAAGTAGGAGGTATGCTCCCGAAGATTTTCCCCTTCAATTTCATTCACAGGAATAACAAATACTTACTCTTTTCTGGCATCTACAGCTCTCTTTTAGGGCTGTGTACCGCCAGAGAAACCAAACAGGACAATGTGCGACCCAGAGCCAGGAGCAGAGGGCTGTGCTGCCGTCCCACAGAGCTCACACCTTCTTTAGGTCTCCTTTAGTCATTACAGATTTAGAATCACTCCCAGGAGTTGCCCAATGGGGCTCAGTGGAGGTAGAGAAAAAGGGGGCAAGTGCCTAGGAGTTATAAGTAGCCCATATAACTGGATGGCTCTAGAGTCTTTACAAGTTAATTCAAACCTACTTCAGCAAGCTATTTTAAGGATTTATAGCAGAGACCATATGGCATTCTGTGACCATCCTAAAGACATGAAAAATGTAAATACAGAAGGGGAAATGAAGAGCATAACAGGAAAGGAAACAAGGGCAGACAACCATCATACTGTACTTCATCAACTAATGCAAAATTCAGCCATGAAAAGACCAACATCAAGATCGTTAAATAAGCTACCCAAACATTTTCAGCCTATTTGTGCCTCTGTCAAATACTCAAAAAGAGGAGGAAAGCCCACTCTCTCTATCCCTGTTCTCTTTACAATACCTGAAAGCACTGATAGAAAAGGGGGCTCTTTTTATTAAGCGCTGTTTTCCAGTGATGAGATTCATTTGCTTCATTTCTGTAGGCAAAGACAAAGATATTAGATAGGCGGTAGGGACAGATTGTGCTACAAATAGTCACGAAGATGTGTAGCCACAGCACATGGTGATCCGGAACCATGGCACTTGGGGAGGCGCTGGTGAGCACAGTGTATCAAGGACCCCTTGCACACATCTATTCATGACATCCTAGGAGCGCTATTCAGGGAACATGGCTTCATCATTCGCTCACACACAGGATGCTAGGCTCAGACTGCTCAGTACACAGGGTCTGCACCTTTCTGTAGCACACTTAAGCTTAAGCTGATGCTACGGTGCAAGACTTAGGAAAATGAAGAGTATTAGAAAGAGAATAAAATTATAGTACCGAATCTTCTGGTCAGGTTATGAATGGGAAGTGTACTTTGATTGCTCCAAAAATTTTGGGAATGATAAAAAGATACACTACCACTATAAAACTGAAAGAATTCACAGAATTTCAAAAATTGGTACACTTCTGGCCTTCTCTACACCATATACCAAAACCAACAATAGAAAATCTAGCTAGACTAAATACGTGCTTCTTCAAGAGGTTCTGGTGAGGTAAGACTAATAACTAAGTGGAAGTGTCATCTTCTTCTCTCTTCTGTGCCTTAGCTGTGGCACTGTTACCAGATCCATGTCTTCGTTCCCACAAAGTTTAGTGCTGAGGCTTACTTTGAGATCCCAGTCAGTGTATCTTATCTAATTGGCATCATTCCATTCCAAAATAAAGAGCTTCACCCATCCAGGCAAATGCTGTAAAATATAAAGTGTGCCCTGCCCTTTTCGGATTCCCCTAGGTTCTGCACACACACTGGCATCACCGCTGTGCAGGAAAAAGCAAGATCACCTCAGTACAGGAGGCAAAGGCTGCAGGGTCTTCTACTACCTCACTCTGAGTTTCCTCTTCACCATTTTTACCAAGAGCACCTGAATCAGCTTATGGCAAAACAGTTGGAGCTAATTTTGCAAACAGTACATTCGAAATGCTGATGATACCTTTGATGCAGTATCATCATATAGAGGGGCTGCTGGAATTAAATTATTGAATGTGACTCCTATTCTTTGATAAAGACATTTTTTAACAAACTGTATGGTCGGAGAGAAAGCTCTCCCCAAAATACAGTTTATTAGCAAATATTCTTTCAGAAATGTGTGGCTTGCTGAATTAAACGTGTTGATAAACTTCATCCTCTACATGAAGCCTGATGTGTGTGCGTATCACTACGTCTTAGTATCGCTTCAAACTGGCACTTGTACACAAGATGTCTGAAAGGTCTAGCAAATACCTTCTGTCTATACTGCAGCAAAAAGACAAATGTCAGGGCTCTTGAAGGCAGTAATGTCATAAAAAAGCAGTTATAGGTTAGTTGGGAAGAAGAATATAATGGTTTTAATTCTCAATAATTAAATAAAAACTTTGGGGGGGGGACAATAATGATTAGAGATTTGGTTGCATCAATCTCTTACTGGACAAATCCCCTTCACCATTTCTGGGCCTTAGTTCATCCAAGGGAATTTTCTTAGTGTCACCACCCGCCCACACCACAACACAACACAACTCTGCCATAAAGACACTACTCATAGGCCAAAATGAACAAATCAGGAGACTATAGATGCTGGCAAGGATGTGGAGAAATGGAAACCCTCTTGCTCTGTTGGTCGGAATGTAAACTGGGGCAGCCGCTCTGGAAAACAGTGTGGAAGTTCCTAAAAAAATTAAAAATAGAACTACCCTATGACCCAGAAATAGCACTGCTAGGAACCTACCCAAGGGATACAGGAGTGCTGATGCATAGGGGCACTTGTATTCCAATGATTATAGCAGCACTTTCAACAATAGCCAAATTATGGAAAGAGCCTAAATGTCCATCAACCGACAAATGGATAAAGAAGATGGGGTTTATATATACAATGGAATACCACTTGGCAATGAGAAAGAATGAAATCTGGCCATTTGTAGCAATGTAGATGGAAATGGAGAGTATTATGCTAAGTGAAATAAGTCAGGCAGAGAAAGACAGATACCATATGTTTTCACTCATATGTGGATCCTGAGAAACTTAACAGAAGACCAGGGGAAGGGGAAGGGGCAGGGGGAAGTTACAGAGAGGGAAGGAGGCAAACCGTAAGAGACTCTTAAATACTTGAGAACAAATTGAGGGTTGATGGGGGGTGGGGGAGAGGGGAAAGTGGGTGATGGGCATCGAGGAGGGCACCTTCTGGGATGAGCACTACGTGTTGTATGGAAACCAATTTGACAATAAAATATATATAAAGAACAACAACAACAACAACAAAAAGACACTACTCATAGAAACTAGGACAGAACATCTATATGACTGAACCACGTGGCAGCCAAAATACGCTTTATTAAGAAAGCCTTCCAGAGCACCTGGCTGGCTCAGTCAGTACAGCATGTGACTCCTGACCTTGGAGTTGTATGTTTGAGCCCCACATTGCGTGGAGAGGTTAATTAAAAATAAAACCTTAAAAAACAAAAAGGCTCCCCTTCTAGGTCTTGTATGCCTCTATGCCACAAACAGCTGAAACCAACAGCTTGAAACTAAAAGAGTTGAATCCGACAGGTTTTTCATGGGATACCTACAACCATGCCCATAGATCATGGATGAAATCCAAAGTAGGACTGATTTCCAGATTAGCTGGCTGTTCTGTGAAAGAGCCAATGAAATCAGAAAATGGCAAAAGGCAACATCCATTAAAGAAATAGTTTTCTGGTAAAGACACTAAGAGATGGGTCGTTCAGCTGAACTTTGGTCTTAAAACTATCACCAGCTACCTATGACTTTGTTACTTAACCTCTCAGATGGATCCTTAAAATACAAAGATTCCCAGATATTTCAATGATGAACAAAACAACAGCTAAAAAGTGTTTTGTGTTCCTTAGAGGAAAACTGTTACATAAGCTCAAAAGATATGACAATCTTCATACATGTTTTGTATGATGAGCATACAAATATTCCTTTACAAAAGGTAATGGTGTGCAAGATTTTAAATCTTGAATTTTTATAGAGAGATTTTTGTGTATGACAAAAAGGATTTATTTCACTGTGCACAAATATATTAACTAATTCTCATCTTCACAACTGTAGATTTTACTGTATCAATATGCTAAAAACACACAACTATTAGGGAAAAAAAACATACCTGCAAAGTCTATCTTGTAGCTGAATTTGGAAGTAGTAAAAGAAATGGCGCCACAAGGGTTTGTTTTGAAGCTTTTTTCGATATCTTCACTGCTAACTGTACACTGAATGTTGGTGTCCGGCTTTAAGACAAACCAGAGAGTGTCATTTACCAGCTGTTCGTGTCAATGACTTGGCCACAGAGGCGGTTCTGTGGTCACAGAGACAGAGACTGGAGTGATGAGGGGAACTGACTGAGCTGAGCGCCTGTTCTAGTTTCCACACACAGGGAGAATCACCGCTAAGCAGGCGTGTGCAAAAGGGTGTAAGGACTTCCAGCGAAGAAACTCCAGCAACTGGTGAGAATCCCTCTCTCCAGATTGTTACAATTTCTACAAATGATTACAAATTACAACTTCCTAACCGGCTCGACTTAAATCTTCTTTAGGTAGGCTTCTAAGTAAAGAAAGACCACCAAGCTTCTGGGTACTGGCTGAAATTCACTAGCCGTGACTCTGGACAGATTCCGTTAGCCTTTCTGAGTTTTGCTCTTTGACCATGAGACAGAGTGTTAACATCTGCTTCAGAGCTGCTGTGAGGCTAAAGTAGAAAATATACCTGCAACATCTAACATAATACCTGGCGGACACAAGGTGCTTAATATGGGCTTGCTCTCTTCCCCTCCTCCTCGTTCACCAAATGGAATTTGCAGTTGTTCAGCCATACTGAGACTACGCAACTCAGTCACACTCGCCTCTGTACACACAGTGAACTCGCACTGCTTCTTCTAAATACATGATTGAGGGGCGCCTGGGTGGCTCAGTCGGTTGGGCGTCCGACTTCGGCTCAGGTCATGATCTCACGGTCCGTGAGTTCGAGCCCCACGTTGGGCTCTGTGCTAACAGCTCAGGGCTTAGAGCCTGCTTCAGGTTCTGTGTCTCCCTCTCTCTCTGCTCCTCCCCCACTCACGCTCTGTCTCTATCAAAAAAATGAATAAACGTTAAAAAAAAATAAATAAATACATGATTGAGAAAACCTGGGGAAAGGAGAAGGAAAAGGACTAGAAGAATTTCTCATTTTTCTTTTAGTCAAGCTACCTGATTTCCTTAAGGTTTGATTTCCTTCCAGGTCTGCACTGCTACTTTGTGCGTCAGCAAAGTGATGCTGACTGAAGGGGACGCCCTTATGCTACATTCATTCTGGAAAGGAGGTACCTGAAACATGTGCCACTTCCCGCACTCCGCCAAGTAAAACCAGCCCCACTGGGTGTCTGACGTGTCCATCTCATCCATCTCACTATTTGCTGTTCTGGGTAAAAATTCTTCTGCTTTGTGAAACATCTCCTGAAAAGCCAGAAAGGGGCAGAAGAAGAAATATATGTTTCTTAACAATCAATGTACTTTTTATACATCTTTTTTCTTCTTACAAAGAACTGTATTCCAAGTGTCCTTACTACTGTGACACTTCAAAAATACCATCCTCTGGGGTGCCTGGGTGGCTCAATCAGTTAAGTGTCCAACTCTTGATTTTGGCTCAGGTCATGATCTCATCATTTGTAAGATTGAGCTCTGCGCTCAAGGCTCTGCGCTGACAGCATGGAGCCTGTTTGGGATATTCTCTCTCTCTCTCTCTCTCTCTCTCTCTCTGTCCCTCCCCTGCTTTTCCCCTCTCTCTCAAAATAAATAAATAAACTTAAAAAATAAAAATACCATTTTCTCTGGCATATTGACTCTGAAGACAAACATTTAAAAAGGCTGAATATCACTGCTTAACAAATAAAACAAATAATAATACACTTAAGTAAGATATATCAATGTGCCAATGATTTAAGATATTTCAATATCTATAAGCACTCCAGATTCTCAGTACAGAGCCAAGAAATTTCTGTCTTACCATATGTTCACATATTTGGTCAAAAGAATCCATGTATCACATTAGTTAAAACCAAATACACCTGAGTTTTGTTTTAAACATTCATTACTTCATTTAATGACATGGAAAGATGTTTGCAATCTATAGAGTTAAGTAAAAAGGAAGATTACAATACATAGAAATAGTATAATCCAATTTTAATAAAAAAATTCATCTATATTTACCCACATGAATGTATTTGGATGTACATGTATGTATGTGTATATATACACACACACATATAGGCACGCACACACACAGAAGAAAGTTTGGATGTATATACAATTTATCATAGTTGTTTTCTGAGTGTTAGGATAATTTGCAGTAACTCTTATCTAGCTCTTAAAATATGCCAAGAACTAAGTGCTGTACATATAATAGCTCATTTAGGACTCACAACAATCCTGTAAAATAGGTATTATTATCCCAAATTTATAAATGAGGAAACTGGAGCACAGAGAGGTCATACAAAAAGGAAGCCAGGATTCAAACCCAGGCAGTCTGGATCCAGGGCCTGTGCCTGTAACCACCATACTATACTGCTTTGTACTTCATCAATGATGACTTTATAATCATCACTATATCAAGTAACTCATGTACACGTAATCTTTGAAAAGTTTTAAACATTCTTGGGTAGAGACTAGGATGAAGAGAGGGTCACCAGAAAAAGGGCGATGAGGTTAGCCAATGTGTCCTCAGGGTTTCTGAATAAATTTAAATTGCACAATTAATATATGAAAATACTCTCCTTGCAAAAAGTCAAAACATTCAAGATAAAGCTAAAAACGTTTTTGACCATCATCACTTCCATTTCTGATATCTTCTCTCCTTCCTTCCTCAGGGTTAACCAAGACTATCAACTTACTATGTGTGTTTCAGATGTGTGTGTGTGTGTGTGGCGGGGTGGGGGGGGGGAGGGTTAACCATATACACACATACAAACATATAGTTATCAGTGATTTGTTAAAAATTGTATTTCCTACAGCTTTGATTTATTTTACAAAGAATATGTAACTACTTGAGTAATTTATAAAATATTTGTTTTAAATTTCATTACTTAAGATGGTCCACCCTGTATCCAGAAGCTGTATAACCTAGGATAAGTTTCTAATTACCTCGTCTAGGCCACAGTTTCTGCTTCATAAAATGGAGATTAAAGGCTCCTTCCTCATTGGGCTCTTGTTAGAAATGAATGAGATAATTCAGTAAAGTACCAAGTACAGTACCTGAGCTCAATGAAGGGGGCTTGTTAATTTTTATTCATGTTTGGAAACTTCTCCAAGGAATGCTTTACGATTATTTTCTGGATTTTTCCTTCATGTTTTAAAGTTGATTGGCTGCTAAGAAATGAAAAATAGAACACCCTAGGGTCAAGAGCTTCAGGTACAGGACCCACTATTTGCCTTATACCTTTCAATCAGAAAATAAAGCCAATGGTTTAAAATTTAAGACCAATTGTTCATATTAACTATTCCAGCTCCTGCTCTTTCTTCTATTATTGTTCACATCATTTGTTCATTCCACTGTGAGAAAGCAAGAATGACCTGAATTTATTTTTTCTTCTGAAAATAACTCCCAAAATTTAGAAAGATGAGTTTAAAGGTAATAGTTAAGGTAAATATTTGGCTTAGGAGTTCTATCTTTTTTTACTAGAAGAGGGAAATAAAAACAAGAAATGGGAAACAGAAAATACCCTTTACACAGTATACATGCATCACTTGTGCTTTGGTATGTCACACTGTCCCAAAGATCACACTTTAAGCCAGGCTACAAATGTAAGTACTTTACCAAAGTCCTTCCAGAATTTCCTGTCATAAATAGCTTTGGGTGGGACCTAGGATAGACTCATATTTATCCCTATTTTGGAGAGGGCATCTCTATAGGCAGGTGCCACCGTAGTGAACATTTCTAAAGCACTTCAAATTCCACAAAATATTTTGTCTTTTATAACCCCATGTGCAGGAAAAGTCACTATCTTCCAATCAAAGTTAGAGAAAAAATCAAGCAGGGAAAATGCAGTTATTTTGTCTAGAATCATAGTTAGTGGGGGGTGGGGGGGCTAGGGTGGTGGAGTAGCAGGAGGACCCTAGGCGTGCCTCACCCCTCGAACACAGCTAGACAAATATCAAATCATTCTGAACACCCAAGAAATCAATCTGAGGACAGAACAAACTGCACAACTAGGGGGAGAGAAGAGGCCACACTGTGGAGGGTAGGAGGTGCAGAGACATGGTTTGGGGGAGAGAAGGATCACAGGTGCTGCAGAGGGGAAGGAGCCATGGTCATGGAGAGACGGAGAGAGGGAGAGAGGGAGAGAAAGAAAGAAAGAAAGAAAGAAAGAAAGAAAGAAAGAAAGAAAGAAAGAAAGAAAGAAAAGCACAGAGGGAATCGTACAAGGAAAACACTTTCCCAGTCATTGACTGGGAAAACAAGAGGGGCTGATTATGGCGAGTTTTTCTAACCAGTGGGGCTCAAAGACTGAAGTTTTCGAAGTCTGCACTGTGGCTGGTGTGGAGCCTGGTAGGCCCTGTGGTGCTCTTGTGGGAAAGCAGGGCAGAGGCCCAGGAGCAGACAGTGTGATCTGAGGATCCCCTGGATGGACTGGGAGAAATGGTTCTCCCTTCTTGGAGCACATCTGGGAGAGGTGGTGGTGCCTCTCAGGGGACAAAATAGCCAGCAGGTGCCATTGCACTGCCCCATTTATTAGCATAAGGTCGGAGACACCTGCTGAGGGTGGCTAACCTGGGCACCAGCTTTTTGCTGTGCTTTACTCTAAACTCCAAGCTCCTGCACTTCAATGCCACTGCCTTTCTGAGACAAACCAGCACCAGCCCAGTGAGACCCTTCTCCAGAGGACCAGTGCACATCTGTGCCACACTGTCCCTAAAGTTTAGAGTTTTATAACTCAGTGGGCCTGCCTGGGATACAACACAGGTGCACTGTACTGCTGTGTAGGCAGATAGCTGGGACATAGGGTGAAGGCAGGGATCTCAGGGACACTTGGAAAACAGAGAGACTGTTTGCTCTTCTCGGAGGGCTTCCCAGACAGTGGTGGGTGCAAACTCCCCTTTCCAGTGTGAACGAGAGGGCTGGTGCCATTTCCCTCCCCTGTCCCACAGCATAAACTAACTTCAGTAACAGCACAGTGCCAACAGTGGTGACCTAAACCGCTTACACCAAGCTCCACTCCCATGCACTCTGCAGGTGCTTCTTTACTACGGCAAGTGTGCCTGAGAACCAGAGTAGTGGGCCCCTCCCCCAGAAGGCCAGCATAAACACCCCCCACCCCACCAAGTCTACTGACCACAGTGTGCTGCAAAGCCCTAGCTTTAGTGGAAATAGGATCTGGTCTCTTTTAACAAGGAGACCAGAGCACACCCAGTTAAAATTTGCCACACTCTGTTCAAGGTCCAAACACTGCCTACTGTAGACAAGGAGAGCCTCTGCAGATGACTAGTCTGAAGGATAGAGTAACTAAGACACAGAAGCAGAGTGAACACAGCACACACCAGAGAAACTCCCTGAAGCACAAGGACCTGGACACTATGTGACCTCTTCTTCAAAAAGCCTCAGGAACAGGAAACATAACAGGCTTCCCTAACACAGAGAATAAGACATAGACCTAGACAAAATGCGAAGATAGAAGAACTCATCCCAAAAGAAAGAACAAGAAAAAGTCATGGTCAGGTATCTAATCGAAACAGATGTAAGTAATATGCCTGATTCAGAATTTAAAGCAACAATCATAAAGATACTAGCTGGGCTTGAGAAAAGCATGGAAGACACCAGGGAGTTGCTTACTGCAGAGATAAGACCTAAAAACTAGTCAGGCCAAAATAAAAATGCCAAGATGCAAAACTGGTAGGATGTAATGAGCACAAGGATAGAAGAAGGAGGGGAATGGATAAGTAATGCAGAACGATCAAATTATCAGGATGTCTGGGTGGCTCAGTCAGTTGAATATCTGGCTCTTGATTTCAGCTCAGGTCATGATCCAAGGGTCATGGGATCAAGCCCCACATAGGGTTCCACACTGAGCGTGCAGCCTGTTTAAGATTCTCTCCCTGTCTCCTCTACCTCTTTCCCTGGCGTGTGCTCTCTGTCTCTCAAATAAAAGAAAAAAGAATTTAAAAACAAGATAAAATTATGGAAAATAATGAAGCAGAAAAGAAGAGGGAAAGAAATATATTGGATCATGAATGTAGACTCAGAGAACTCAGCTACTTCATAAAGTATAACATTCATATCATAGGAGTCCCAGAAGAAAAGAGGGAAAGGGGGGTAGAAGGTTTATGTGAACAAATTACAGCTGAAAAATTCCCTCATCTAGGGAAGGAAATAGACATCCAACTCCAGGAGGCACAGAGAATTTGAATCTAAATCAACAAAAGCAGGCCAACACCAATACATATCGTAGTAAAATTTGCAAAATACAGAGATGAGGGAAACATTTTAAAAGCAGCAAGGGAAAAGAAATCCCTAGTTTACAAGAGAAGACAAACAAGGTTAGCAGCAGACCTCTCCACAGAAACTGGGCAGTCCAGAAGGGAGTGGCATGATATATTCAACATGCTAAATGGGAAAAATATGCAGCCAAGAATATTCTATCCAGCAAGGTTGTCATTCAGAAGAGAAGGAGAGATAAAGAGTTTCTCAAACAAAAACTAAAAGAGTTCATGACCACTATATTAGCCCTCCAAGAAATATTGAAGGGGACTCTTTGAGTGGGAAAGAAACACCAAAAGCAAAAAAGTCCAGAAAAAAAAACAAACAAAATCTCCAGAAACAATGACTTAACAAGTAAATCAATGGCACTATTCATATCTATCAATAATCACTCTGAATGTAAATAGACTAAATGCAAAAGACACAGGGTGTCAGAACGGATTAAAAAAAGAAAACAAAACAAGACCCATCAGGGTGCCTGGGTGGCTCAGTCAGTTAAGCGTCCAACTTCAGCACTTCAGCTCAGGCCACGATCTCATGGTTCATGAGTTCGAGCCCCACATGGGGCTCTGTGCTGACAGCTCAGAGTTGGAGCCTGCTTCAGATTTTATGTCTCCCTCTCTCTCTGCCCCTCTCTCATTCATGCTCTGTCTCTCCGTGTCTCTCAAAAATAAATAAACATTAAAAACAAAAACAAAAACAAGACCCATCTATATGCTGCCAACAAGAGACTCATTTTAGACCTAAAGACACCTCCAAATTGAAAGTGAAGGGATAGAGAATCATTTATCATGCTAAAGGACATTAAAGAAAGCCAGAGTAGCCATACTTCCATCAGACAAATGACATTTTTTTTAAATGTTTATTTACTTATTTTGAAAGAGAATGAGTGTGAGCAGGGAAGGGGCACAGAGAGAGGGAGAGAGAGAATCCCAAGCAGGCCCTGTGCTACCAGAGCAGAGCCCAAGGCAGGGTTCAATCTCACGAACTGCAACATCATGACCTGAGCCAAAACCAAGAGTTGGATGCTTAACCAATTGAGCCACCCAGGCATCCAGGCAAACTAGATTTTAAACCAAAGACTTTCACGAGAAATGAAGAAGGGCAGTATATCATAATAAAGGGGTTTATCCAACAAGAAGATCTAACAATTGTAAATACTTATACCCCCACTTGAAAGCACCCAAATACATAAAATAATTAATAACAAACATAAAGGAACTCTGATAATAATACAGTAATAGCAGGGGAATCTGACACCCCACTCACAGCAATGGACACATAATCTAAGCAGAAAATCAACAAGGAAACAATAGTTTTGAATGACATACTGGACCAAATGGACTTAACAGATATATTCAGAACATTTCATCCTAAAGCAGCAGAATACACATTCTTTTTGAGTGCACATGGGACATTCTCCAGGATAGATCACATACTGGGTCACAAATCAGCCCTCAATAAGTACAAAAAGATCGAGATCATACCATGCATATTTTCCAACAACAATGCTATGAAACTTGAAGTCAACCACAAGAAAAAATTTGGAAAGACCACAAATACATGGAAGCTAAATAACATCCTACAAAAACAAGCAAATGGGTTAATCAGAAAATTAAGTACAAAATTTAAAAAAATACATGGAAACAAATGAAAATGAAAACATAACCATCCAAAACATTTGGGATGCAGCAAAAGTGGTCCAAAGAGGGAAGTATATAGCAATACACGTCTAACTCAATAAACAAGAAAAATCTCAAATACACAACCCAACCTTACATCTAAAGGAGCTAGAAAAAGAACAACAAATGTAGCCTAAAGCCAGCAGAAAAAGAGACATAGTAAAGATTAGAATAGGAATAAATGATAGAGACACAAACAAAAAAACCCAAGAAGAACAAATCAATGAAACCAGGAGCTGTTTCTTTGAAAGAAGTAATAAAATTGATAAAACTTCTAGGCAGACTTATCAAAAATAAAAGAGAAACGACCCAAATAAATATAATCACAAATGAGAGAGGAGAGATCACAACTAACACCACAGATATACAAACAATTAAAGGAGAATATTATGAAAAATTATATGCTAACAAACTGGGTAGAAGAAATGGATAAATTCCTAGAAACATATAAACTACCAAAATTGAAACAGGAAGAAATAGAATATTTGAACAACTAATAACCAGTAAAGAAATTGAATCTGTAATAAAAAATCTCCCAACCAACAAAAGTCCAGGACCAGATGGCCTCCCAGGAGAATTCTACCAAACATTAAGTGATTAGTTAATACCTATTCTTCTCAAACTGTTCCAAAAAAGAGAAATGAAAGGAAAACTTCCAAACTCACTCTATGAGGCCAGCATTACATTGATTCCAAAACCAGACAAAGATCCCACTAGAAGAGAAAATTACTGGCCAATGTCCTTGATGAACATACATGCGAAAATTCTTAACAAAACACTAACAAATCGAATCCAACAGTACATTAAAAGAATCATTCACCAGGATCAAGTAACATTTATCCCTGGGCTGCAAGGAGGTTCAGTATTTGCAAATCAATCAACATGACACACCAAATTAATAAAGAAAGGCTAAGAACCGTGTGATTCTGTCAATAGATGCAGAAAAAGCATTTGACAAAGTACAGCATCCATCCTTGATAAAAACCTTCAACAAAGTAGGGATAGAGGGAACATACCTCAACATCATAAAGTCCATATATGAATGACCCATAGCTAATATCATCCTCACTGGGGCAAAACTGAGAGCTTTTTCTCTACAGTCAGAAACAAGATAGGGATGTCTGCTCTCACCATTGTTATTCAACATAGTACTGGAAGTCCTAGCCTCAGAAATCAGACAATAAAAAGAAACAAAAGGTATCCAAATCAGCAAGGAAAAGCTGAACTTTCACGATTTACAGATGACATAATACTCTATGTAGAAAACCTGAAAGACTCCAAAAAATTGCTAGAACTTGATATATGAAGTTCTATATGGTATCAGTAAAGTCTCAGGATACAACATCAAGGCACAGAAATAGGTTGCATCTCTATACACCAATAATTAAGCAGCAGAAAGAGAAATCAAGGAATCGATCCCATTTACAATTACACCAAAAACCATAAGATACCTAGAAATAAACCTAACCAAATTGGTAAAGAGACCTGTACTCTGAAAACTATAGAATGCTTATGAAAGACACCGAAGAGGAAACAAAGAAATGAAAAACATTCCATTCTCATGGGTTGGAAGAACAAATATTGTTAAAATTTCTATACTACCCAAAGCAATCTACACATTTAATGCAATACCTATCAAAACACCACCAGCATTTTTCACAGAGCTAAAACAAACAATCCTAAAATTTGTATGGAATCACAAAAGACCCCAAATAGCCAAAGCAATCTTGAAATAGAAAAGTAAAGCTGGAGGCATCACAATTCTGGATTTCAAATTATCTTACAAAGTTATAGTGAGCAAAACAGTATGATACTGGCACAAAAACAGACAAATAGGACAATGGAACAGAATAGAAAACCCAGAAATGGGCCCCAACTATATGGTCAACTAATCTTCGACAAAGCAGGAAAGAATATCCAATGGAAAAAAGACAATCTTTTCAACAAATGGTGTGGGAAAACTGGACAGCTACATGCAGAAGAATTACACTGGACCACTTTCTTACACCATACACAAAAATAAATTCAAAATGGATGAAATACCTAAATGTGAGATAAGAAACCATCAAAATCCTAGAGGAGAACAGAGGAAGCAATCTCTTTGACATTGGCTTTAGCAACTTCTTACTAGACACATCCCCTGAGGCAAGGGAAACAAAAGCAAACATGAACTATCAGGACTTCATCAAGATAAAAAGCTTCTGCAGAGTGAAGGAAACAATCAATAAAATTAAAAGGCAACCTTCAGAATATTTGCAAATGACATATCTGATAAAGGGTTAGTTTCCAAAATCTATAAAGAATTTATCAAACTCAGCACCCAGAAAACAAACAATCCAGTTAAGAAATAGGCAGAAGACATGAAAAGGTATTTTTCCAAATAAGACATCCAGTGGCTAACAGACATGTGAAAGTATCATCAGACTCAATATCACTCATCATCAGGGAAATACAAATCAAAACTACGGTGAGCTACCACCTCACACTCCTCAGAATGGCTAAATTTAACAACACGGGAAACAACAGATGTTGGTGAGGATGTGGAGAAAGGGGACCCCTCTTGCACTGTTGGTGGGAATGCAAACTGGTGTAGCCACCCTGGAAAACAGTATGGAGGTTCCTCAAAAAATTAAAAATAGAACTATCCTATGACCCAGCAATTGCATTACTAGGTATTTGCCCAAAGGATACTAATTTGAAGGGACAGACACATGCACCCCAATGTTTACAGCAGCATTTTCAATAATCGCCAAATTAATAGAAAGAGCCAAATGACCATCGACTGATGAATGAGAAGATGTGATGTGCATATAAACAAACAAACAAACATACATAGATACATACACACACACACAATGGAATATTACTCAGTAATAAAAAAATGATATCTTGCAATTTACAGTAACATGGATAGAGCCAGGGTGTATTATGCTAGGCAAAATAAGTCAGTCAGAGAAAGACAAATACCATACGATTTCACTTATATATGGAATTTAAGAAACAAAACAGATGATGATAGGGGGAAAAAAGAGAGAGAGAGGCAAACCATAAAACAGACCCTTAACAACAGAGAAACAAACTGAGGGAAGGTGAGCAGTGGATGGGTTAAATGGGTGATGGGTATTAAGGAGGGCATTTGTTGTGATAAGCCCTGGGTGTAAGTGATTAATCACTGAATTCTACTCCTAAAACTAATATTACACTATATGTTAACTAACTGGAATTTAAATAAAAACTTGAGGGACGCCTGTTTCATTCTTAGGTTAAGCACCTGACTCTTGGTTTCTGCTCAGGTGACGATCTCACAGGTTCATGAGTTTGAGCCCCATGTCCGGCTCTGCCCTAGCAGTAGGGAGCCTACTTGGGATTCTCTGTCTCTCCCTCTCTCTCTGCCCCTCCCCCACTCACGCTGCCTCTGTCTCTCTCAAAAAATAGACGTAAAAACAAAACAAAACAAAACCTTGAAACTAAAAACAAAAACAAAAAACAAAGTAAAAAACAGAATCATAGAGTTAGCAGTACAAAGGAGATTAAAGAAACACCCAAGACCTCCTGAGCATCAGTTCTTCCCTAAACTGCCAACGTGGATGGCTTCATTTTCATATATGGACAGTTGCTCCTTCTCTCCTCTATTGTGAAAGCTTAATTTGGTTGCTTTACTTCTCAGACATTATGGCTTTTTCCCAAGAGTTAGTTCATAAGACTAAGTCTTATAGTTTCCTACAATAAGTTACTCCTCCAAAGGAAGGGCTATTCTGTATAACGAGGCTCAAAGAGTAAGCCAAGTTTAAATTAATAACTTTACAATACATTAACCATAGTAATAATGGACCTAGATTAGAACACATTTATAGGCAATAAGAGGAATGTGAGCAAGCTGTCTGTCGTGGAGTAGGCAATTAATAAATGCTAGCTGAACAAATTAGTTCAGCTACCATGCCAATGTTCAGTTTTTAATTGGCAGGATTGATGCTTCTGGCACACCACGCCATGAAGAAAAGAAGCTAGTATAAACTGGAAAAGCATTTTATAAATTTTCAAGTGCAGTGGGTATGCTGGTCGAATCTGTCTATAATGCTATCTATCCAAAGAGACTATATGGAACCTGGGAATAGTCAATCTGGGTCATCAAATAGAAAGGCTATGTGGAAAAGTAATTTAACATCAAAATCCCAGTCTATAGGAGAAAAATAATGCCATCTTCCAGACCAGTTAAAAGCTTTCTGATAAGTTTATTACAGTGAATAAAATATTACAGTGAACAAAATGCTAACAAAATATTAGTATAAACACAGTATCTTCAGAAAAATCATATTTGGTAATGAAAACTTTCTTGTCTCTAAGACAAGAAATCTTCTTGTCTAAGAAGAAGATCCAAAGATCCAAAGCCTGCTATTAAAAGCTTAAAAACAAGGTGGAGCTTTTGGAATGACACAGTAAGGAGTTCAGTGGGCCTTCCCAGCAAAATTGCATTTTAGTTGGTGAGCATCATTTTAAAAACCAAAGCAAACAAACAAAAACATGTAAAGTCTCTAAGGGCATATAGCAAATGGAGAAACATTTATTCAGAAAAAATCTACTAAATCTCAGAACAGGTGAGAGTGTGGCATTTGAGCCAAGAAGATCTGTTCCATTACCCCATTCCTCCAGCACTGTTACAGAAGCTCTACCTCAGGTCTGTGCAGAGAAGAAGACAGGGGTTCCCTTTCCCTCCATATCCTAGTCCTGGGCTAGTTTCATCCTGGAAGGGGCAGGCTGTTGGTGTTTCTCATCCCCTTCAGCCTAGAGGTTCTGGGCAGGCCATAGATGGGACGGACCTCCTGGTTCCTTCACCCAGTCCTAGCTCATGTGGTGGAAACTCTACTCCAGGCCCAGTAGATTAGAGATACTGAGCCCTGATTGCTATCACTCTAGTTTACTCATAAGGTGGAAGTTCCATGTCAGAAGGAGTAAGTCAAGAAGACCCAGGGCTACCAACACCCCTTCCACCCAAAGACCAGGTATCAATCACTATGGGAAAAGCCACTCCCACCCCAAGCCACAGGTATAGTGGCAACAGGGTTCTACTGAGGGGGAAAGGCACACTGTAGGGACAAAGAGCTCCATGTCTCTGAGGGGACTGACTTTATTTGGAACAGAAAATAGAGAACCTCATGCCAAAGAGCGTTATTGAAAATAATGGAAATATCCAGGAAAAGCAATGAAGAGGCCCAAAGCTCCGATACAAGCCAAATGGTAGAGCATACAGAAGTTTAATATAGAGAAACAGGGATAACTAAGGAAAGCCCTCCTGGGATTACAGTTAACCATGATAGTCAGGAAGGCTGTGTACAAGCACCAGGCTGTACCTACCCGGGAATGATCAGAGCAGGTCATGAGACAGACTTGAAAACATTTCCTAAGCTGCATATGGAGGGATCAACACAGAGTGGAAACCTCCACTGGCACAAGAGGCTTAAACACAACCTCTGACCAAACATCGAACAACTGTCCTTTTTCCACTTAATCCTTTTATTAAAAAACAATAAATCAGTATCTATGTTGGTGGGTCTATTTCTGGATTCTGATCTATTCTAATAATCATTTTCTCTATCTTACTGCTAATACTACAGTTTTGATGACTGTAGTTTCACAATGAATCTTTAAATCAGGTAGTGTTAGTGTTCCAAATTTGTTCTTTTTCAAAATTGCTTAGCTCTACTAGGTCCTTTCAATTTTGATTGGGATGGTGTAGTATGTGACCCATTTGGAGATAATTGCCATCTTAATAATGTTGAGAATTTCAACCCATGAATGAGGCACATCTCTTTCTTTCTTTCTTTTTTAACATTTATGTATTTATTTTGAAAGAGAGAGCGTGAACAGGGGAGAGGCAGAGAGAGAGCAAGAGAACTCTGCAGGCTCTGCACTGTCAGCACAGAGCCCAAGGCGGGGCTCAATCTGACAAACTGTAAGATCCTGACCTGAGCTGAAATCAAGAGTCTGATATTTAACAGACTGGGCCACCTGGGCGCCCTGAGGCATATCTATTGACTTGTTTTAGGTCTTCTTTACCTTTTTTTCAGTAATGTTTTATAGTTCTCAGTGTATAGGGTTTGCACATCATTTATGCAATCTTCATGCCTAAGTATTCCACATTTTTTGTTATTGTAAATGGAATTGCATTTAAAATTTCAATTACTGGTTGAATGTTGCTTATATATAGAGGTACATTATTTTTTGTACATGGATCCTGTACTCAGCATCCTTACTAAACCTTCTTATTACTTCTAGGTTTTTGGACATTCCATCAGATCTTCTATACAGGCATTTCTAGAGATAGAGAGATAGAGAGATACAGATTGCCTTACTTTGTTTTAGCATATAGATGACTGCTATTTCTCATGCCTTCTTTTTCTTGCCTTATTGCAGTGATTATAATCTCCAGTGCATATTCAATGATGAATAAAGAATGGGCATCATTTGTTCCTGATCTAAGTGAGAAAGTATTCAGTCTTTCACTCTTAAGTTTGATATTAGACACAGGTTTTTGTAGATGCCCCTTATGTCAGGGGTTCCCACAATCACCCTCAGGCTCATAGGAGAAGGACTCACAGGACTCAGAAGTTGTTCTATTCATGGTTACAGTTTATTACAGTAAAAGTATACAGAGTCAAATAAGCAAAAGGGAAAAGTGCATGAAGTCCAGAGGAAAATGTATAAGCTTCCAAGTGTCCCCTCCCAATGGAGTCACATAGGACACACTTAATTCTCCCAGCAACCATATGTGAAAACAAGTACAAAGGGTTGCCAACCAGGGATGTTCACCTGAGCCTACATGTCCAGAGTTTTTACTAGGAGTTAGTCACGTAAGCATTTAGCACCCTATGTGACTGACCTCAGCTACAGACATTCCAGACCTCTAGAGAGAAAGCAAATGTTCACCATAAATCACACTGCCAGTATAAACTATCTAGATAAATTGGGATAGCATGGCTCAAGATCTCAGGCATGCAAATATACTCATCAGACTAACTATTTTAAGAGCCCAGGCCTTTCTTGAGAATGTACACTGTTTGAGCACCCCAGGCCTGTTGAGTTAGCCCTTTTCTGCCCATCCGTTATCAGGTTGAACAAGTTGTCTTCTACTCCCGGGTTGGAGTTTTTATCAGAGATACTGGATTTTGCCAAATGCTTTTTCTGAATACATTAAAATGATCATATGTTTTTTTTATTTTAGTTTGTTTATATGGTGAGTTACATTGATTGCTGTTCAAATATTAAACCAACCTTCCATTTTGAGGATAAACACCATTTTGTAATTATGCATCAGTCTTCTTATATGTTAGACTCAATTTGCTAAAATTTTTCTTAAAATTTTTGTATCCGTGTTCATTAGCTGCTTATCATGTCTTTGGTTTTGGTATCAGGGTAATGCCAGCTTCATAGAATGAGTTGTGAAGTATAACCTTCTCTTCAATTTTCTGAAAGCTTGTGCAGAATTAGTATTGTTTCTTCCTTAAATATTTGTTAGAATTTACCAGAGAAACCATCTGGGCTTGGAGTTTTCTTTGTGGGTAGGCCTTTTCCATAAATTTGAACTCTTGAATAGATTTTAGGTTATTCATGTTATTTCTTCTTCAGTGAGCTCTGGTAGTTTGTGTCTTTAACGTTAAATTGTTCATAACATTCCCTCACTACCCTTTAATGTTTGTAGAATATGTAGTGATGTCACCTCTCTTAATATTGATAATTTGTATTCTTTTTCTCCTGATCCGTCTGGCTAGAAGTTTATCAATTTTATTTATGCTCCTCAAAAAAAAAACAAAAACAAAAACAAAAACAGCAACAACAACAAAAAAACCAGCTTATGCATTCATTGATTTTTCTGTTTTCATTTCAGTGATTTCCACTCTAAATTTTATTTCCTTGCTCCAGCTTGAGTTTAATTTGCTCTTTTTCTAGTTTCTTAAGGAGGAAGCTATGGTCATGGATTTGTGACATTTCTTTCCAATACAGGCATCAATTTAGCTATAAATTTCCCTTTCAGTACTGTTGTAGCAGCTTATCACAAGTTTGATCTGTTACCTTCATACTTTCTACCTCTTTGACCGATACGTTAAAGTGCTATTTACTTACCAGACGCTTGTGGGTTTTACAGATCTTTCTTTTACTGAATTCTAATTTAATTTCATTTTGATCAGATAGCATACTTTATATGACTTGAATTCTTTTAAATGTACTGAGACTTATTTTATAGTCCAGAATGTGGTCTATCTTGTGAAATGTTCCCTGTATAGTTGAAAAAAAAAAGTGTATTCAGCTATTGTTGAGTGTAATGGTCTATAAATGTGAATTAGGTCAAGTTGATTGACTGACGGTATTGTTCAAGTCTTCTATACCTTTTCTCATTTTTATCTACTTATTCTGGCAATTATTAAGATAGGAGTAGTAAAGTCTCCAACGATAATGGGATTTGTCTATTTCTCCCTACAGTTCTATTAGTTTTGGTTCATGTATTTTGGAGCTCTATTATCAGGTATATAAATGTTTAGGGTTGTTACTGATTAACTGACCTCTGTATCATAGGAAATGACGTTCTTTACTCTAATATCATCGTCTTTGAAACCCACTTTAATATACTACTCAAGCTTTCTCTTGACTGCTGTCAGCACCACAGATCTCTCTCCATTCAGTTTTATCCTACTTGCATCTTTATATTCAAAGCGTGTTTCTTGTAGACAGCTTAGAGTTGGGTCTTACTTTTTACTCTAATCTGACAATCTGTCCTCTAATTGAAGTGTTTACAGCATTTACTATAGTATGATTATTGATACTAGGTTTAAGTTTATCATCTCGCCATTTGCTTTTTACTTGTTCCTTTTGTTCTTTATTCCCTTTTCATCTTTTTCTATCTTCTTTTGGATTCAGTACACTTTTAGGATTCCATTTTATCTCCACTGGTGGATTAACTAGAACTCTTTGCTATACACACCTTTTCATTTCCTCCCTTTCCATTCACTGTAAAATCCACTCTAATTTAGTTTCTCTAGCTTCTGGCCCAATACCTCCCGCCACCATCACAAACAAGCAAACAAACGTACTGGACTTGCTAGGATTTCCAATCCTAGCTTCATGTTGCTAAACCCTATGCTCTTTTATCAGCCCTCATCTTACTTGACCTCTCTGTAACATTCCACAGCTTACCCTCTGTCCTGAATTACTCTTTTCTTGATTTCCATGAAATCATACTTTCTAGATTGTCTTACGTTTTTCGCCACAAAATCTATCGCCTGCAACTTTTAGGTTCTGTGGGCTCACTCAGTCCTAGCCCCTTTTCTTGTCCTTCTCAGCAACTTCAAAACATGATCAGTCCTCAAGAATCATGAAGTAGTTCACAGGCATTTTCAGAGGAAAAATTAAAGAAATTTGCTCATATACATTTTGTAAAGTTGAAATGTATGAGTAATAGTGATTTTCATGGGTTTCTTTAAAGTTACCAACTTGCTATGTCAGTATGTTCAGTCTCTGCTGATCAGTGCGTATCAGCTAGTGTTCAGCAAATATGGTGGTGTAGAACCAAGTGAACTTTCACCTCATCTTCAAACAAAGCCTCAAATCAATTTACTTTGTTGACAGGGTAGAGAAGAGACCAAAACTAGAGGCATTCCTCAGCTAAAACGGTAAGGTCTTAATATTCCTAAGAAGCTGTTAGCCCAAATTTAATGCCCAATTTAATTGTGGGGGAAAAAAAAAACAGCTATTGACAAAATTTCTTTATTATAGGACTCTGCTGGAAGTCACATAATATCAATGGCACATGATATGAGAGAGCAATTATTATCACATGAGTGTTTCAGCGTATATTTTGTTTTAAAACTGAACAAACTACTTGTGGAAAAACACAAATCGGTCCGTGTAGTATATGTACTCTGTAATGAGGTAGAAGTACTCAATAACTTTTTGTTCTGCTTATCAGTGAAAACTCACGGCACAAGGGAAGACAGTTTTCATTTAGACGATGATGCTTTTGTGAGCCGTGACGTGGGCTGGAAAAGGTGCACCCCGCTCAAAACCGACAGAGCATGAGCTATACAAACAACAAGAAAAGGTGTTGCTGCATTACTAAAAGGCGTTTTAGACACATGGAACAATTAGAAGTCAACAATATGCCTCCTGATTGTAACTGAGTGTTGAAGGAAATAATGAAATTGAGTGTCAGCAAATCTTGACAACTCAGTATGTGCTCTTGGCTGTGTGGAAAGAAATGGCAGTGTTTGCAAAATTACCCTTCCTACTCGAGTGTAAAGGGTGTCAAGGAAAAAAAAGCGCTGACAAGAGTTTCCACAGGGAGAGACGAGATAAAAATATTTCTTTGTGATGCTGATAATACGAATAGCCATTCCTGATTTCCAGAGGGCTGCTTAGCTAAAATACACCCAGCAGCTTAACTAACCTGAACCATTACTTCAAGGCCAAAACATCTCAGTTTTTAATGAGGAGAATAAGATACCAGATTTGCTGGTCACGAAACTATGCTGCAAATGGTTGAATTGCTAAGGTGTGACTCCTTCCCAGAATTGGATGGCTTTCTTCACTCAGCAAAGTGAGAATGATTTTATGCTTGTGGATATATAAAGAACACATCCAAATGTTACAACAAAACACCAACAGATACTTTCCAGAGACTGAAGTACTCAAAGAATGACTAAGAATCCATTTGCTCCTATCTTCCAAACATTTAGGCTGGTTGAAACATTCACCCCTACAGTTACTTAATCTTTTAAGTGTGTCAATTTGGCAACTGATGGAGCATTAGGAATAGTCTTCAGGGAAAAATCTCATGCTTTCTCAGTCTGTGTTTGGTCTTGGCATCCCAAAACATCTGACAGAGCCAGCAAATACCAGTTGCAAATCTTGACAATCTATAACTCTAGCATGGAGTCTCCTAATTTAGTAGAAATACAGGCAGGACAATTCAGAGTGTCTGGATCTAACCTACATCTCAAGCTATCTGTCAACAAGACAGATATATACTTTGTAAGAGGCTGCAAAAATATCATCCTTTTCAATACTGAAAACAATTTTTTAAATACTACTTTCTTGTTTAAAATTGGTGATCTGCATGGGTGTTCAAAGTTTGAGAAACACTGTCCTAGGAGCCTCACTTACTCTCATGACTTTAAAAGCCATCCACATAGATTAAGTCCAAAATGCCATTTCTAGCTCAGTCTTCTCCTCTGAGTTCCGGACCCAACTACCCAATAGCCAATAGCCTCTTTGACTTTCCTGCTTGAGTGCTTCACAGGCACATTAAACCTAGAACAGGCCCAAAACCAAACTCTTGATCTCCACCATAACTTCCACTTTCCCAGTCTCCCCATCTCAGTGAAAAGTATCTCGTTCCTCCCAGCTGTCCATGCCAGAAATCTGTCACTCCTCATCCAAAGCGCAGCATGAACTGATCCACTTCTGTCTCTCTCTGTCCACTACCATCGATTTAGTCCAGATCACCTTCAACTTCACCCTGGACTACACTATAGATCCCCAAGTGGTCTTCCAACAGCCTTTCTGATGCCCCTCTGGATTAATTTTCGATTGTTGAGGGAACAAATTACCATAAACTCAGTGGCTGAAAACAACACAAATTTATTATCTCCCACCTATGTTGAAGTCTGACATGGAACTCACTAGGCCAAAATCACCGTGGGCCTGATTCCCTTCTGGAGGCTGTAGGGAAAGCATCTGTTTCCTTGGCGTTTCCCGCTTTTAAAAGCTACCCACAATCCTTGCCTTGTGTCTCCCTTACTTCATCTCCAAAGCCAGCAATGTTGACTGTTCTTCCATAGTAACATCTCTCTCTGGCTTTTTGTCTCCTTCTTCTGCTTTTAAGGATGCTTGTGATTGCACTGGGTCCACCTAGATAATCCAAATAACCAATCTCCCAATCATAAGGTCAGCTGATTAGCAATCTTAATTCCCCTTTGCTATGCAATCTAACATACTCACAACTTCTAGGAATTAGGATGTAGGTATGTTTGGGAGGTCATTATTCTGCCTAACACCCTCCCTAATACATAACTCATGTTCCCCACAGCAGTCAGAATGGTCTTTTTAAAAACACAAATATGATAATGCCACTTCCTATATAAAATCCTTCAATGGCTTCGCACTCCTCTAAGGACAAAATTCAAAATTCTAAACATGCCTGGCTAGTTCCTGCCTACCTACTGGCCTCATCTCCTGGTTCACTGGGTTCCTGCCACACATGGCTTCTCTCTGCCTGAGGCACCAAGTTCCTTTCTGTCTCAGGGTCTCTGCTCACACTATTTCTGTTGTCTAAATAGCCCTCCTGGCCTCCCATCCAACCTTCACCTGGCTGACTCTTGCTCAATCCTTCGGATTGCTGTAAAAGTGACTTTCACAGAGTGGACTTACCCGGTCTCTCAATCTAATATTAGCTCCCTCTATGATACATTGTCGTTGTTGTTGTTGTTGTTTTAAGTTTATTTATTTTTAAGAGAGAGAGAGAGAATGAGTCGGGGAGGGACAAGAGAGAGAGAGGGAGACACAGAATCCCAAGCAGATTCTGCACTGTCTGCACAAAGCCCATCTCTAGGCTTGATCTCAGGAACCGTGAGATCACAATCAGAGCCAATATCAACAGCTAGACGCTTAACTGACTGAGCCACCCAGGCACCCTCACTGTTCTTTTTCTTTCAAAGCTTTTACTGCAGTTGCAGTTAAATGTTACTTGTGTGATTAATTATTGGCTTAATGTCTGCCTCCCTGCACTACACTGCAAGCCCATGAGGGCTGGGGCCTAGTCTGTTTTGTTCACCACTGTAAGTGCGGAGGCATAGAACTGACTGACTTATATTAAGTGCTCAATAAATAGATGAGTGTTATCAGATACTATTTCAAAAACAGACCTAACTCTTAGGGGATGAGTTGCATCAACCAAAGACCTCAACATTCTGCTTGAGAATTTTAGAACAGGTGGGTCATACTCAGCATTTCCCCTCACCCCATCCTTCAAACCTGTTGCAAATGTCTGCCTGCAGCCTGTATACCAAACTCTGAGACGCCAAAAAACATTCGACTCATTTCCTCGGCCATGTGCTGCATGTGCCGTGCCAATCCTGAGGAGGCTGTATCATTTCCCTACTCGTGCTCAGATGCTGCACCACTAGAAACAAGTTCTAAACACATGAGAGTCTGTGTCACAAAAAGTTCATGATTTTCTGCAGCTCAGGAACCCTTCCTTATCTCAACTCCCTGTGACTTTCCTCACAGGTCCTTTTCTTTTACTTTCTTTTTTTTTAATTTGCACTGTTTATTTATTTTTGAGAGAGACAGAACATGAGTGGGGGAGGTGCAGAGAGAGAGGGAGACACAGAATCTGAGGCAGGCTCCAGGCTGTGAGCTGTCAGCATAGAGTCCAATGCGGGACTCGAACTCATGAACTGTGAGATCATGACTTGAGCTGAAGTCAGCTGCTTAACCGATGAGTCACCCAGACACCACTCTTCTTTTTTTTCTTTTCTTTTTAAAATTTATTTATTTTTGCAAGAGAGAGAGAGAGCAAGCAGAGAGAGGCAAAGAGGGGAACAGAGCATCCAAAGCAGGCTCTGTGGTGACAGCAGACAGCCCAATGCAGGGCTTGAACCCACAAACTGTGAGATCATGACCTGAGACAAAGTGAGATACTTAACTGAGCCACCCAGTCGCCTCACACAGGTCCTTTTCTACCCGCTTGAAATCCCATATGTTAAGTCCGACTGGCAAGAGTATGTGTTCTGGAGCCAGAAAGTCCTAGATTTAAAACCTGTTTCCGTCCTTATTCAGAAAGTTCACCAAACTTTGAGACTTAGTATCATCACTAAAAAAGTGAGGATAATGATTTAATTCCTACCTCGCATGGGTATTAGATAAACTCAGTGTGCATATACTTTGTTTACCACCGCTTCAGCCACCAAACACTGGCACGTCACTACTCTCTAAGCTTAACTCAATCCACTACTGGGACGATTACAAAGAATGCCAACATACAGATTATCAGTATATGAACCCATGACTGTCTGTTGATCTAGGAACACATCTTCATAGACACTATGTTCGCTATAGAACTTCAATTTCCAGGAACAAATCTTACCTCCATCGTCCCCCAGGCCTGAGGGACGCTGCCTGACTCAGAAGAGATAATACACAGATGTTAGTCACCACCACCCACAACCCCTTCATCCTCATTCTCAAAATGCCCATACTGAGACTCTACTCATCAGGTATGCACTCTTCCCATTTCACTCCATTATCCAAACTGTACCTGTTGTTCTCTTTCACCTTGGTGGTCTATGGTCATTTTGCTCTCCTCACCTTCCCATAAGAACACTTCTATAACTTTGACACCTAGCTCAAATGTAACTTACGCTACTAAACCCTCCTAGTCCCCTGTATGCTCTGGTATCACCTTCTCTCCCCCAAACCATATTGCAAGACCCCTAGGAGCAGACTCTGACTTGATCCATGTCTGTAATCCTCCTCCCTAGTGTCTAGAACGTTTTATATGTAGTAGATACTTAGTAAATATTTGTTGAGTGGGTGAAATAATGAATCAATGACTGGTTTCTCTGGTAGTCTGGTTCTGACCTATAGTTGATAGTTGGAACTATCAGAGAGACAACCAGTAGAGGTGTCCATGACCTCGCTCAGGAATAGGCTCAGGACTGAAAATGTACATTTGGCAGGCATATTCACTACGGTAATATCTGAAGCCTTAGAACTCACAAGGAAAAAAAAAAGATGTGCTAAGAGAAAACAAAGGTTAACAGTAAAACATTTCAGGGGTAGAAGAAGGCAGTGCAGTTAAGATTATTATTCAGAAATAAATCACAGAAAGGAAAAGAAATCCAAAGGAGTATACAGTCCCAGGAGAATAAAAAAGACTCCTGAGAAACACCCCTAGTGCATTAATGTTGCAGAAGGAAGAGGCTGGAGGCATAAAGGTCGCTTCTGTATGTGTAGATTTGAAAATTCTTGGTGACCATTAGCCAGTAAGGTGTTAGGGGCAGAGGTGGGGCTGGCAGAGCAGAGGTATGGATAAGAATGACAAAAAGCCTAAGACTATTCTTTCAAGAAGTTTGACAGGAGAAGGAAAGATAAAAATCACAGTGCCAAGTGAGTCTGGTGGCAGCTGTGAACATAAAATAACAGAGAAAAAGACGGTTCAGCAGGTAAAGCACTGCACCAACACACAAATGTTACCACTGCTACCACCTCATAAGACAGGACGTGGGCACTAATATAATTCTGTTGCTCACTCACCTGTGTGATCTTGAGAAAATCATTTTCTCCTCCCTTAGCTAACTCATCAGATCCTAACAGTATGAGTAATATGTGGAAAGGAATTATGGAAGAGTTTATCATTGAAAGTAAGGTCTTAATACTGTAATAAATGGGGTTGTAACCTCACAGATGTTTGTCATGTTTCAGTTTCCTTTCTCCGTGTGATGGAGGGAAACTGAAACTCCTTCATATGTAACAGTGGTTACTTATTCCAACCCTGGAAAAGAGGAAGAAGACAATGACAAAGGGGCGGAGAAAGGCAATTCCTCTCTGCAGACTTTGCCCCTTTCTTAAACTGGGGGACATCAGTCAAGGGCTACCTCCACCAGGTGGATGAAGAACTGCCAAGAGCTCATATCAGAACTGAGTGTGCCTGCTGCTTCTGTCAACCAGATCTGCCTTGGCAGGGACATTATGCTTACCTCAAGGTGCCTGGTCAGTGAAAAGCTTGAGTAGATAGCACTGACCTCATGACTGTCTTGAAAAATAAAATAAAATTTTGTACTGAGACAAAGTTTATTTATAACTCCTTGGTTATCTCGTAGTTTTCCCCCCTGAGGAAATGTTGCAAGCTCAATGGTGATTTTCCACACTCAAACTATGTCACGGAGACTTTTCGCTTGGAAGGGGCAGCTGCTTTGGAGTATTACCACGGCCAGCATCAGTGTAACATCATCTCAAAGCTACTTGTGAGTAGAATACAGTATCATGCTGAAGGTGTATTTGCAGTAGGAGGCATATCTGTAGCTCATAGGTGGTCTATTAAGGCCATATATGCTACCAAACATATACAGGGAGAAAAGAGGCAGAAGACTTCAATTAAAGTAGTTCACAGTGGCCTTTCTTCACAAAGCAGAATTTACTATCTCATTCAATGGCAAGAAATGGTAAATAGGAATTTCAGTTTATAGTAAATTCAACTGTGTAATGCAAAAGTCTTCTGCATTTATCTTTAGAATACATTGTGGGTTGTGTTTTGTTTTTTTTTTTAATTCCCAATGTGTTTGGCTTAGGGTAACATTAAAATTAATTTCCATTCTATGACCACAGCTGGACAAACTGTCCAGATGCCTCTTGTATTGATATAAGATAATAAATTACACGAGAAACACAAATACAGATGTTGATTGTATTTTCAAAAACTAAACTGTCCTCAGGGCGCCTGGGTGGCTCAGTCGGTTAAGCGTCCCACTTCGGATCAGGTCATGATCTCAGGGCTTGTGAGTTCAAGCCCTGCGTCAGGCTCTGTGCTGACAGCTCAGAGCCTAGAGCCTCTTCAGATTCTGTCTTTCTTTCTCTCTCTGCCCCTCCCCCACTCACACTCTGTCTCTCAAAAATAAATAAACATTAAAAAATTAAAAATTAAAAAAGCTAAACTGTCCTTATTGATGGGATTCATATGCTCATCGGAAGAAAACCAGTACTAGTAAAAAAAAAACAGTAGCATTAAGACATACTAAGGCGGCATGATAAAAGTCAAAGAAGAATGTGGGATTGTATGTGGAAGGTTCACCACTACTAACAAAAAAGTCAGTCTGCTCTACCGAAATCAAACAAAATCATTAGGGTGATGTCAGAAGAAACAAAGAAATGAGATAATGATATAGCAAACTAAATATATGAAACATTCACTAATATCTTTATAATCCTTACAAACTTACAAATAAGCCAATAGCAGATGCTACTATATATGTGACAGAGGAGGCAGAGTGAAAAGTAGGAGCCAAGGACTCTCTCTAGTCCTAATCCAATCACCTTTATTAATTCAACAATTATTTACTGAGTGCCTGCTAAGTGCCAGGCTCTGTTCTCTAGTCTGAGGATACAAAAATCCTCACAAAACAGACAAAAATCCCTGCCCATCTAGAACTTAGCATATAGTGAATAATTTGAGCAAGACATACTGCGGTGACTAGAAAGTTTGTACAGAGAAACCAAGACAAAAGGGACTGTTAATAAAAATTGAATACACACACACCAAATGTACACATATACATGCACACATATACGTATAATGATATAAAATGAAGACTGTTGATGACAGTGAAAATGAATATAAAAGCAGAGAGCACATTCTCATAATCCTAAATTACTTTTGCTAAAACCAAATGCCAGCAATCACTTTTCTCTGATGAGGCCTGACACTGCACAATTATATGTATGAACAACAAAAACCTTAGATGATGACATGATGGGCTGGGATGTACAACCAACAAGTGCGGACCAAAAGACTAGTTGCTACTGGCCAAAAACTTAAAAACCATAACAGAATTAACTGATAAACTCTCCAACTCATCAGGCAATATATTCCAGAAATGGGAAAAAATAAGTGTTGATTACAGCAAAAGACTTGTTGCAAGTATGTAGACGGGGCTGTAAGTAAATTTGGGCAGTTATCTCAGCATAGGGGGTAGTTTCACACAGTCCAACAATTTGGCAAAATGTGATTCTGCCATTTCCACGGTCAACTCGTACGGTGTATATAGTGTACGTCTGCCATGTTACTAGGCGATTTCAACTCTAACAAGAGATTAATGGAATATTCGGCAAACGGGTTCCACTCTTTGAGGGCGGCACATTAAATAAATGTATAAAAAGCAAAGCAGACAAAAATACGTGCAGACACAACGCAAATACCGGAGTCAAACAAGAGAGAGAGAGACAAGACTTGCAGTTGAAAAGTCCCGGGTCATCAGTTCTGGCCACTGAAAAAAAAAAATCTAAGAACTTCCCCATCTAGAGGCTTAGAACATACACTCAGTCCCCCAAGTTTGAAATGACTGTCCACCAAGAAGGGAAAAGGAGTACTGATGGTTCCTCTTAGGCCCATTCAAGACACGGGGGGTCGAATCCCCCTCGCTTTGGATGGATGGGACTGGCAGGTACACCTGAGGCAAAGGAAGAGTAACAGGTCCGAAGCCCCGTAACTCCGATCAGGAAGCAGAACACAAAGTTTAAAAAGACAGTGAAGGGCGGAAGGCAGAGAAACCACAGCAAGTCAAATAACTGTAACAGAAAGAAATAATGCGTTGGGGATCCCACGGAATCATCTCTACCATTCAAAAGGCCAGAGACTGTAGAACCCACAAGGGCCGGGATCTTCGGGGTCCCGGAACTCAACACCCAGCCTGAAGCGGGTGAGGGGGAGCAGTTCCCGGGAACCCCCTCCCTCCCCTCTCGCCTCAACCCCGCCCATTGGGTCCGCCCCGTCCCGCCCGGCTACTCACCGGATTCGCTTCCCACATAACGGTGGCGAAATCGAGCGGAGAGAGCCTGGGGGAAGGGGCTAGCCGCGGGACCGGGGTGTTGGGTTTTTTCCGAGGGTCCCCGGGAGCGAAGGGATGGAGAGGCAACCTTTATGTAGGCCTTCCTTCTACCCCGCCCTGTCACAAGCCAGCTTCTTCGGACCACCGACCCTCCCGACTTCCGCCCGAACCGGCCAACCAGCGCTGGCCCCGCCCCGCCTCCGGAAGCTCGTCCCGCCCCAGCCGCTCCCTTCCGGGCGGTGGGCGGATCACGGTGGGCGGGGCTTGCGAGTAAGGGGAGTGTAAGGGAATTTAAAGGGCTTCTCCAACCACCTTTCCGGTGCTGAGTCCCCACGGCAACATCTCCTCCCCGAATGATCCTCAAGCAGCGGATGGTTGTATTTCCAACGGTATTTATTGATCACTACGTAGTGAGTGTCGTGTCAGAGTGCCAAGAATCAGACAGGCCTGAGAATTAATCCCAGAGTGGCCAGTGGCTTTTGGGACAAACTTCACAGTCTCTCAAGTTCCTCCTCTTCAGAATGGAGACAGTAATAGTACCCGCCTAAGGGTGTAGTGAGATCATTTAAAACACCAACCACAGTATTTGACATGCAGTAAGAGCTCCCAGACAGCTAGCTAGGCTCTGGCATGCTAGACTGACCCGTAGGCAGCCCATGCCCTCGTAGAGCTTAGAGTCTTAGGGAAGAAAGCAAAAGGTAATTTAGGTAAATAAAAAGGTACAGTATGGTTTATAGGTAGTATGGCAAGCACAGGGTTCTTGGTAAGAGAGCCGCTTACCTAGGACAGAGTGTCTACTTTCCTTCTTCCTGCCTACGGAGTTTAAGCTAAGACCTAAAGGATACACTATTGAACTTACCTGGATAAAGAACCCTAAGAGATGGGGAGAATCTTCTGGGCAAAGAAATAGAATCTACCCAGGAGAAAGGAAAAAGAAACCGTTTGTTTATATTATCCTTCCGGGCTTTTCTACATAGCTCTACACATTAAAAAAAATTTTTTTTTTTTTGATCAAGGAAGACCTATAGATTTAGAACCTGGTTCTTTCACTTAATATCATATGGATAGCCTTCACTCCAATGCATTTAAGCCTATTTCATCATTTTGAAGGAGACCCATGGCATTCCGCGGTTTGTATGTATATCTTACACACACACATTTGAAGTAATTCATTGTGTTAAATATTTAAGTTGTTTTCAATTTTTGCTATTCTAAAAAGTGCAGCAATAAACATTCTTGTACATTTGTCCACTTACCTCCTTGGATTAGTTCTTATAAATGGACTTGTTCAATAAGAGATTATAGAGATTATAATCTAAATAAGAGATTATAGAAATTTTGGTACATATTGCCAAATCACACTCAAGAATAGTATCTAAATTTGAAATCTCTAATTTTTTCTTATAAATAGATTCAGATAGATATCTTCACCTTATTTTTTCCACTTTACTTTTTACAAAATAGTTAACCAGTTGCCCCAATATCACCTATTGAATAACCCATTTTTTCCCCAATGCTTTGGAGTGGCACGTTAATTACAAACTAAATGTGTGGGAGGGAGGCATATCTGTTTCTGAACATTCTTGTCTATTTTATTATCTGTGTATTACCCTGCCATGTCACACTTATAATCGTTGTAGCTTTGTAACATATTTGCTGTTTCATAAAGCAAGTTCTCTCCTAATTCCCTTCTTTTTCAAAATTTTCAGAATCGTGAGTCTTCCCATTCAGGAATACATCTCTTCATGTATTTAGTTATTTTATATTTTCAAATACATACATATTTTTTCACAAAGATTTGCACAATTTTTGTGAATTTTGTTCCAAGATACTTTATAATTTTTTTGGTGTCATTGCAAATGAGACATTTTTCATTACTGTAAGTTAGGGAAACTATTGATTTTTGTCTATTTAACATGTAACCCTACACACTGAAAATGTCTTATTAGTTCTAATAGTTTGTAAGCTGATCTCTCTGAATTTTTATGTCAAAACTCATTTTACCTGCAAATAATGCAGTTTTTTCTCTTACTATTGCATTGGCCAAAACCTCAGAAAACTTTTGAGGAACACATGACAAGAGAATGAACATTCAGTCTACAATGCAGTAAAACAAGCATTTGTCTCTAGTTCGTTCTTGATATCCTTTAAATACACTGTCAACTTAGGGTGCCTAGCTGGCTCAGTCGGTAGAGCATGCAACTCTTGATCTTGGGGTTGTGTGTTTGAGCCCCATGTTGGGTGTAGAGATTACTTAAAAATAAAATCTTAAAATATGCTGTCATCTCTCAATTTTTTTTCTTTATTTGTTTTCAGAGTGCGAGTGGGGGAGGAACAGAGAGAGAGGGAGACACAGAATCTGAAGCAGGCTCCAGGCTCTGAGCTGTCAGCACAGAGCCTAACGTGGGGCTCAAACCCACGAACCGCAAGATCATGACCCCAGCCGACATTGGATGCTTAACTGACTGAGCTACCCAGGCGCCCCTAAAAATACAGTCATCTTTAAAGAAACTTCCTTCTAATCCTCGTGTCCTACAAGGTTTTAGGTAGGAAAGGAGGTTAAATTCTATGAACTGTCTTTAAGCTCTATTACTATGTTCACTTTTTACTCTGACTTGTTAATATAACTGTACTAGATTTCCTAATGTCTAGCCCACCCTTACATACTTGAAATAAACACTCCCTTTGGTGTGTTCACTACTCTTTGAATACACTACTGGATTCCATTATTTAGGATTAAAATTTATTTATAATTAATGAAATTGGCCCATTGTTACTAGTGTTTTTTGTGTTCATGTTCAACAATTTTTATTAAGTGAATACTATTTAGCTCTTTTTCAAAGATGGGGATTTTTATAAAGCAAGTTAGGACCATGTCCTCCACCTTTGTGGGGCTGGGACTATACTTCATTTCCTTGAAGTCTTAAGAGTTGCCAGTGGTGGTGATCAAAGAATGGAATGGAGAGAACACAACTGGTTTGAATATATATCAGCTTTTAAAATATAAACTGCTATATCTCAAAGTAATATGAAGGGAGCATATTTCATAAATTGAAAATAGCTGTGCAAAGTTTAGTATTAAACTTTTTTCCTATCATTCTTGATTTATGACCACTGAGAGAACAAGAGTGGGAAGGGAACTTAATGACCATTTAGTCCTGGGGTCGCAAACTGATAGCTAATGAGCTTTAGCACACACAGAGTATCTAAGTTTAGGGGGTAAGTTACTGCCATTTTAAAACTAGGAAATTTCACATTCAATACTGTGACTCTGGCTTCGCTTAGACTCAGTATTCCATATGCCAACAACTGGCTAAAGTCTTGCTGATCCCGTCCCACTAGGAATGGCCTCTCAGCTTTACCTGAGTTACCAGGCCAATATCTCTCATCCTTAAATTACCTACTTGGGCCATCTAGGTATTTGAAATTGTACTAATAAGGCACCTCTTATTTGGCTAAGGAAATGCAATGGATCTGGGACTTTCTAAAATATCCTCATAGGAAACAGCTTGACTATACTTTTCTATACCTCTCAAGGACGGGCCCCATCACTGGGGCCCAGCCTCTCAGTCTTTCAATAGATTACTCTCTGCATGTAATGCTTGAAATGTCTCCTGTCACACAAGGTCTGGCACTGGGAATGTTTCCCTCTACATTATGGCTCTGGGCAATGTGCCACGGCAGTAGAAACTATGCTTACTGCCCATGGTCACTGGCTTTCTCAGGAAGACCAAACAAACAGAAGACAGTTTACTTTATCTTACGTGTTTTCTATATGTGTTCTGGGTGGAAGCGTCTAGAGCCATGCTAACCCCAGCCCAAGGATACTGAGTGCTTGCAGCCCCCCTTCCACCTGCTTGAGTGTATTAGATCTTTGAATACCAGGAGAGGAGGGAGGAAATGCCTGAGGGGAAAGGAAAGAGGAGAAGAAAAGGAGCAGTGGAGACCTGTCACTGGAAAGCATGAAAATGATCAGAAAACCATTAGTTGAGTGGCAAGGGAAAGTGGTGAAAACCAAATGTCACATAAAGACAGTAGAGGGAGAAAAGAGAACCAGTAAGTGGTGAGATGCAAGATATAGCATCACTTATAATTTTAATGTAATTTTCATAATTTTTTTTATTTTTAAATCTTCATTTACAGCCAGAAATAGGGGAGTGCTCAAAATGCACATGGAAGACAGGCTGGATTTGACAGAAAGGAGGAGCCGGAGACCGGAAGAAGGCGCAAAAGGAACGCCGAGGGGCCACAAGAAGGTACCCGGAGTAAGGGAGAAAAAGCAGCATTTGTGCCCATCAGCCTTGAACATAAAGACCCAGCCTCAGCCTGAAAAAGAGCCAACAATGAGGCAGCCCCAGAATCAGCCCTGCTGTTGAAGTCTGACGCATTAACAACCCCGACAGGAATTAAGAGGTGAAACAAGCAGATGAAACATTTGCTGAAGCCGAGATAAGCATTCCTGGGAAGGAATTTTTCAAAAAATCAAAATGAATCCTGTAAATCTTCCTAATTAGGAAACATGACCAGAAATTAAATTCAACTGAAAAAAAAAAATGAAGTGCTAAATAACTCCCCCACTAAATGGCAAGGCTCTATTGAAAATACCACTGATTATTAGTTTTAGCTGCTCAGGGAAATTATCTGGGCACAATGCTGGGCATCAACATGCAGCTCACAGCAGCAGTCAAAAGCAGCAGCTGAGATGTGTGGCCATCCTAATTAGAGGATGGAGATTCTGAAAAGGCTCTGGGGCTGTGACATTCCTGGCTGGGGCTTTCCTTCCAGGAATGCCACATTAGGGTTTTGGTCATCACATTGTCAAGAAGGACTTAATAGGACTGATCCGGAAAGGCACAACAGAAATGACTTAGAAAAGAGTGTGAGAAGCTTTGAGGTTAAAAGCAGAAAGCAGGAAAACACTTCCATAAGAAATAATTTTAAAAATTAGGAGACAGGGAGGCAAGCAAAAGCTTTGGGTGATGGAAAGAGTGGCCGGAGGGTGTCCTGCCTGCATTAGGTCATTGCAGGCATGTGGGGCTTTCTCTTGTTCCTAATGAGCATGTCCAGGGAGGTCAACAAATTAGAACAAATTATCTGATATGAATTACTCTTCAGTTCTTCATTTGACAAATATTTACCAACCACCCTCCATGTTCTAGGCACTGTCTCTAGCTTTTTAGGATAGATCAGTGAACAAAATAGAGAAAAATCCATGTCCTTGTGGAATTTACATGCTAGGGGGGCAGGCACAACATTGTGCAGTATGTTATAGGGTGATGAGGACTACAGAAAAACAAACAAACAAGGTAAGGATATTGAGAGTAATCAGGATGGTCCTCATTGAGAAGGTAACATCTGAGGAAAAGTCTGGAAGAGGTAAGGGAGCAAGTGTGATGTATATTTGGGCAAAAAGTATTCCATACAGAGGGAACAGTTGGTGCAAATTTCCTAAGAGTGTGAGTGTGTCTGAGTGTGCATGTTTGGAGAGCAGGGAGCAGATAAGATGTGCAGACTGAACTGGGCCTGGTATAACAATTAGCAAATACACGGCACAAAGTATGTGTTTGACCCTGTTATAAGCTCTTTCTATATACCAACAAATATAATTCTCATAACAACCCTATAGAGTAAGTGCCCTTATTACCCCCTTTTACATGTAAGGGTAGTGAGGCTCAGAGAGATTAATTACCTTGGCCCAAGACCAAAGATTCAAACCTAGGTGGCTGGCTACGGAGCCTGTGCCCCTAATTACTACTCTATGCCAGTTTTCAATGTGGTTTCAACCCATCTACTTCTGACACCAGACCTGATTACCCAATTGCAATTGGAATTCAAGTACTCCCCCAAGATAAATTTATGTTCTTCTTTATAAAAAGGCAGTGTTACTTGTTGCCTTACTGCCTACATCCCTTTCCCTGACCGTTTGCACCCTTCGCCTACCAACTCGAGGACTGCTCTTTTCTGCAAGTTCACCATGAAGTCCATTGCTTTCGTCCAGCAAATCAAGTACGTGTCTACGGATAGAGCTTTGATTCAGTGTGGGAGGGGGGGTTGGTGAGCAATAGAGGGGGCTTCTGTAGATTAATAATGCCCTATAGATCACTAGGAGGCAGGACAGAGCATACACTGCATTTAAAAACTAGATATGTATTGTCTTTCCTTCCACTTTAAAAGGCACCGTGTGGAGGAGGTGTGTTTGTAATACACTGACCACTGGCTGTTCTCATGCTTTCTTCCCGTTCTCTCAAGATAGAGTGCCTTTATACTAAAAACCATTGAATTATGCACTTTAAATAAAGGAATTGTACAGTATGTGAATTACAGCTCAAAAAAAGCTGTTAAAACAATTCATTTTTTTAAAAATATAGGATCTTTGCTTTCACATCCATGGTTTAGCCTCCTCTGGCCTCCTTCACATAGCTTTAGGGAGTCCAGAACCATACTCAGAAAGATGTCCACCAGTCTTAAACCCCAAGCACTCCACCCAAAGTTACAACTTTGTTTTGACTTCCATGCTTACAGCATTATGCCAAGGAATAAATGACTTTCCCATTATACCTTCGGTACCAATTTTCCTTATTAGAAAACAATAATTCTAACATTTGTATGTTGAGACAAGCACGTATCTATTATGCAATAGAAGGTAATATTCGCATACATGAGAAGGCAATATTCACATACTGTTAGAAGCAGCTTCTTGCTTGTGGCTGACTGTTTCCAGCTGAGGGTTAGGGGGCACGTGTTCCCTGCCTTTATGGGAGAGAAGCTTGAGATGACATGTTAAAGTCTAGAACAGTCAGGAGACTCAGAGGCTGATCCAAGCTCTGGTCGTAAGTAGCTGGGTAATGTTGCACAAGTCACATCCCCTTTAGGGGCCTCAATTTCACATCTAAAAGATGAGATCATTGGACCAGGTGATCTCCAATGTTGCTGCCAGATCTCACAGTCCATGATTTGGTGTCATAATGAGACAGATCAGATGCTGGGCTAAGATATATCAGCACCATGATGCCCAGACATTCAGGAAGCAAAAGATAAACTCCCTGCCTTTGAGGAACTTTTAATCTATTGGAGGAAACTAAAAAGAGAATTACATGTAAGACTTGTAAAAGATATCAAGTAAATACACAAGCCATCCAAAGAATGCAAGGGACAGGAATCAGCTAAGAATCAGTTCTCCTGTCCAGATCATTTTGCTTTGACTCACCTGTGCAACTAAAGAAACAAGGAGGCTCTTACTCTGTCAAACCGTGGGACCTCTGAGACAGGTACCCCTGATACAAAGGCACTCCTTGTAGACCTTGTGGATGGACTCAAATCACAGAATAAGAAACTTTCAGAGGAGAAAATGAACCCTAGCAAACATGTAATCCAAATCCCTCCATCAACATTTAACATTTGTCGATGATGCTTTCTCATGTTTACATTCTTACATGATAGGATACTCTTAACATTATCCATGATCCTGAATAATTCTAAAACTGGAATAGGAATGCCTGTAATATCCTTCCCTTCAAAGTCCGGTGGGTGAAATGTGGAATGGCTTTAAGACAAGTCTGATCATTACCACAGAATTGAACAAGATTTGCCTGGGAATCACTTCTCAAAAACCACTGCCCTGAAGAAAGTTAAGTTCCTCCCCTCTATCGTAGGGCGCTTGTACATTTTCCTATGTCATGCTTTCATTTCGCATCCATTCCCACTCCCTGAGGCTATTCTAAGCATTTCTGCAGGTCTCCAGTCACATGCCTTTGCATGTCCTCACTTGCCATGACTTCTTAAAAAAAAAAAAAGTGAAACTAAAAACAAATAGAAAGGAAAAAATCAGCGTGATCTCTACCATTCAATTCGTTCATTTTCATCTGTCCTGGGAGGATATCTTTCAGCCTGGGCTCTGCTGGGTGAATACTTACTCTGGGACTAGACTAAAAATCACTGTCTCTGGGAAGGATCTTGGGGAAGGCCTGCCTGGATGAGCCGATGATACAAGCCTGTTAAATATTTGTCCCCTGAGGTATCTTCCACTCCAAATATTTTGGGATGCAGATAGGAATGGTGGTCCCTCAGATTGTCTGAAACAGGGTTTTTACTCCCTGACTGGAAATGTGCTCATTTCATCACTAGATGGCGCTGGCACACAGGCAAGAATGGCTGTGATTTAATTTAAAAAAAAAAAAAAAAAAAGCGAGCACAAACTTTCTAATAAGCCAGAGAATTCCTTTGTTTCTGGGTGGGCAAGATCAGCTTTTGTCAAGCACATTTAAGAATAGCTGTCTGGAGTAGCAATAATCTAATTGTGCTGCTTTACCCCAAATCAACCAAATGGTCAAGACCGAATGAAAGCAGTATAATGTGTATTTAGGAGTAAAGGCATTTATAAAAAACTACAGATCTCTTAACTATGTAGTGTCAAAAAGAGATAGGTGGTCAGGAGGCTCAACTGTGCAGTATAATTAAAAGTGAGAAGTTTTACATTCTTGTTCTGATATGGATTGATATGGATGGACCTTTGCCAGTTAAATAATACTGATATAAATTCAGGTAGCTACAAATTCAATTAAGAATTAAAGTAGAAACTTTCCTATTTCCCAACAAATCATATTGTTTGAACATATTTGTATCTGTTTCAGGATTGGTTGATGGACCATTTGATAAGTTATTCACTATTGGAACCATAACCACTAACCAAATTCTGCTAAGATAACATCTAAGTGGAATCTTAGAATTTTGGATTTGGAAAGGAGCTTACATGACCTCTGTCTTCCAGCTCCCACACTAACCTCTTCCACATTAACAAGGGCTCACTCCGTCTGTTTAAACTCTTATAGTAATGGCAAACTGGCCACTCTGAGAAACTGCCCATCGTATTTCCAGAGAATTCCAACAGAGAGTCCTTTAGGTTGAACCAAAGCATGGCTCTTTATAACTTCTACCCATAGATTTCCATTCTTCTTTTTAAAGGAATTCTGAGCTTTTTTTCATATGACTTGTTTTTAAATATGTGATGCTTTAGGGGGCTCCTGGGTGGCTCAGTCAGTTAAGCAACTGTCTCTTGATTTTGGTTCAGGTCATGATCTCATGGTTTGTGAGTTCGAGCCCAAATCAGGCTCTGTGCTCATGCACAGGGCCTGCTTGGGATTCTCTCTCTCCCTCTCTCTCTGCCCCTCCCCTGTGCTCTCTCTCTCAAAATAAATAAAAACATGTAAAAAATTTAAAATATATGTGATGGTTTAGGACTTCTCAGCCCTTTCTTCAACCATGTTTTATATAACATGGTTTCTGAATTGATTTTGGTTGCCTTTTTCTGATTTATCTTAAAACGTGTTCTGATCACATAGCCAGCAGGACCATTAGCTGTCTTGGTTCAAACACTGTGTTTCTATGAAGAGGACCCACATTTGGTGAATTCTCTTCACCGTTTTCTTTTTGGAGCCTGTGGCCAACTCCTAGGTCACTCCCATGGACGTGGTAGGTCAGACCGGCCCAATCCTTGTATATGAAATTAATTTTTTAAGTTATAATGCATGTGTTCAGCTCTGAGATGTGGCACAGATTTCAGTTTCTGGCTGTGGTCTGTCAAAATTACATAGATTCATTTAATTCAGACTCCAATGCCAGACATAATGGGATTCAAAATTTTGTTCCTCTGCTCATGAACTGTGTCATCTTGGGCTAGTGACTTGATCTCCAAAAATGTCAGTTTCTTTATGTCTAAAATGGAGATCTAATATTACCACCTGCCTCAGAGAGTGGTACAATTTAAGTGTGATAATTTTGTGGAAAAATATTTAACACAGTTCATGCAATATAGCAAGTGTTCGCTAAGTGTTTGCTATTATTATTATTATTATTAATATTATCCAATCATCCTTCATATCAGCTATCCCTCCTTGTTCATGTCATATGAAAATCTGATAAGCATCTCCTGTAAGACACAGACAAAAATCCTTTCAGAGACGTGTAAAAGAGAGACCTCCGGGGCTCACCGCCGTGGCTTCCCTTCAGGCTGACATATGTACTAATCAGCAGTCTTTAGGTATAATTCTTACACCAGCCGTGGTTGTACCCATTGGCTATCAGCCAGGTCATGTCTCATCCACAAGGTGATTATGATAGATTTCGTCAGATGCCATGCTGAAAGCAAGTATGGTTTTGATGCCTCTTCTTTCTGCCAGTCTAATATCCCTACCCAAAAAGGAATAAATGAAGACATGTTTTGTTTTCTGAGATTTCGGGTTGGCTCTGAGTGATCTCTGCTTTTCTAAAGACTTACAAAGAGTCTACTTAATAATCTGTTCAGTTGATGGGTTAAAGTGGGGAAATTGTGGGTTATTTCCCCCTTCGTTTCTATTATTATAATAATGTTTGTGGAGTAAATAGCTTTTTAAAATTCTGTTCTAGAATTCTGCCAGGGATAATTGTCAAGCTGACTGGCTTATAGTTTTTATAATATGCCCCTTTCCCCCTTTTTGAGAATTGGGACAACTTTGTTCTTCTCTTGTCTGTTAACAGTTCTCCTATTCTCCATGCTTTTTCAAAGATTATTGACAATGGTTCTGGGAGTTCTTTGAGCAACCTGGGATGTGATTTGTCAAAGTCTGGAGATTTGAATTTATTAAGGGGGGTGAAAAGAACACCACACTAGTTTCTAGCTCTGGCTTTGCCCTTTACTAGCTGAGTGAGCGTGGGTACGTTTTGATTTTATTTCAGCTGAAACGTCCCCATCTGTGAAATACGGCATTGGGACCAGATGATGTTGAAGGGCCCTTCAAGGTCTGATGGTCTCTGTTCTATGTCTCAAGTAATCTAACATTTTCTTACTAGCTTTTTTCATTGATCTCGGCTTTCAGTTTCCTCTCAATAAAATTTATTCTACCCTTTTTTTTTTTTTTTAACTTGGAAGATACATTTTGGTTTAGAATCCAAATGTTGCAGTGTGGCACTCAGAGTCCGACATATCTGGCCCCAGCGTTTAATTCTGGCTGTGTCCCCTCCACCCAGGTGCAAGCCTACTATCCATTCAGATGGACCATGCCGTCTTCCAGGTGCACAGGCCCTTCCATCCTTTTGCTAAGGCCACTTCCCTAAGGTGAAATGTGATATGTGATTCCCAGCCATCTCTTTCAGTGGGCTTTCACCGGCCCTTTAAAGCCCAGTGCAGTTACCAATCCTCCTGGGCAGTGTTTCCTAACCACCCCCAGGCACAGTGCTCTCCTCTCTCCAAATCTCTGATGCATTCAGGCAGTTGGTCTGCCACTTGATCACAATAATCCTTGTGGCATTTGGGTGTGGGTGTTGAATTGTGTTGTTATTGATTTGTGTGTCCTGGGCTGCTCCCTTCTTCCCTCTTCCCCTCTTCCTGTTGAGCAGTGTCCAGGGGATACTCCAAAAAGTTTGGTGGGCTATTGAATGAATTCCAAGCCATTGACAGTGTTTCCTAATCAGAATATTTAGGTAATAATCTAATATGCAGAAATTTCTTTTTTATCTTAGGAGTCATAGGAAGTAAGCCCACATAGCTCAATACTAGAACACATTTCATTTTAAGGCAAGAAAAGGATTTTAGTACACAATTGATAACAAAGCCCAAATAGCTCACTTTCATCCCTATGCTATGAAATTTGAGAAAAGTTGTTGAATGGACAACTAATTGCTTCAGGATCAATTTGCATCATTGGTGCCCATCCTATTCTAATCCAACCCTTCTTCTATTGGCCAACAGCCTAACGCATTTATATTTCACCAAATAAATGGTATAGTTACATTTCTTAACAATGGAGAAACTACTGTTGTGTGTCCTACATAACATCAAGTGCATCCCAGGGAGAACTGGCTTCTCCCCTCAATGTTTGTGAAATAGTTCTTGATAGTAAATTATAAATTGTCATGAGTAATCTTAACAGAACACTTCAGAATCACACCACTGTCATAAAAATACAGCTGACCCTTGAACAGTTTGGGAGTTAGGGGCACCAACCTCCTGCACAAGAAAAAATCCATGTATGACTTTTGTCTCCTCCAAGCCTCAGCTACTCATCCCTTCCTGTGGACCGGAAGCCGTACCCATAACACAGCCGATTTACACGTATTTTGTGTGTTATATGTTATATTATATGTAATGTGTATATACACATATGTAATATGTCATATTACATGCATGTATTCTTACAAAAAAGTAAGCTAGAGAAAAGAAAATGTTAATGAAATCCTAAGAAAGAGAATACATTTACAATATTGTACTGGAAAAAAATCTACATGTATCTGGAGCTGTGCAGTTCAAACCCATGTCGTTCAAGGGTCAACTTGTCCTATAGTTGTGGGCAAGCCTTGGGATGAGTTTGTGACAGAGGAAAAATAAATTCTTTCCAAAAATAAGCTGCTCCCAAAGCATGTCAGAAACAGAGCTGAGAAAAGAAGTCATTCTTATGTTCAACACACACTGAACATCCACTTATGTACCAGACCCTACTGGGGACATTGGCGTTAGGCACGAGGAGATAATAGAAAGGATATCTAGATTTTGCTCATGAGGAGCTCACCTTCTTGGGGGAGAGAGCACCAAAGAAACAGATAAGGACTGTGTGGTAAGAAAAATGCTATGTCGGTGATTTGTGAATCCACTGGGGCCAGGGGCCTGGGTAGAATGTAGAAGGCAGCAAACATCTTTGTTCCTGTGTAGGACTCCCAACCTCCCGAAACCTCCCCACACACCTGAGAAGAAGCTAAGTTCTCTGGTAGTCACTACCCCTGCCATCTTCCAACACCAGGAAACAGTTGGGAACTGGGAGGCTGAACCATGTACTATTATAGTGAGAGCTGCATACTAACAAGCCAGCCTGAGGCTTATAAAGCAGTGTTTGTACAGCTCACTCATTGCCCTGGTTGGGGGTGATAAGCACAAATTTCCCAGGCAAATACAAGTAAAGCCAGTGCTTAGTAAGCTCGTAATAAATGGGAGTGTTTACAACTGTTAAACATAATGATAACACTGGAACTCTTTACAGGAAAGCAAAAGTAAAAGTGTGTGAAGAAACAGCCCAGCCACATGCATTGCTGGACGCATCATCAGCCATGGGAACATAAACTCCTGCTCGCCAGTAACAGTCATCCAGAAATTACACCACTGAAGCCACATCTCCTTCCCTTAAAGAGCACTGTCAAGAGCACTTGTCACTTCAAATCAAGGAAAGTACTTTCCCTGGCAAATCCCATCCCTGTGAAGCCAACCTTATCTCTCACATGCCTGAACCCCTGACCCCCCCCCCCCCCCCCCTCCAGCCTTCACCGGGTTGCAAATTCCAAGCCGGCCCATTGCCTGGACCATGGCTTCCCCACATTTTCTCCTTTTCTCTTCCAGCTTGGTCTCAGATGACTGGGCAGGGCTCTTTCCCCCCACCCCCACCGTACCTCCCCAGAGAGGAGGATGAGATCACTTCTTCCTTCCACCTGAGGAAACGGAGGCCCACGGAGTTTTGCCACTTGTCTCAAGTCACACTTCTAGTAAGGGCCCCAGGGAACCCTGAACAGGAATTGTGACCTGGCCTGTTTTGCAAGCCTCTGAGCTGTCTGCACATCCTGCCCTTCACCAGCAGGGGGCTCCATTGCTGCCTTGTCTTCCCTCTACCCACAGAGGTTCTCAGTATGGAGGAAGAAGGGGGTGGGGTGGTCCAAGCTCCCTGAGAATTGTAGCATCACTGGGGGAGGAGGAAAGGGGACCCAATGGATTTCCCAGAGGACTTCCTCCTACAGGGAAACCCCTCATCCCCACAGCCATGAAGGCGAGGCCGCCATGTGAAAAACTGTTGACCAAAAACCATGGGGGATTGCAGTGGTGTAAAAACACTTTCAGTGGAGCAGATTGGAAATGGGACTCTGGCTCTGCCATTTGCCAGCTCTTGGTCTTGGGCCCATGAATGTCCCCGAGGCTCCCTTTCCTCATCTATAAAATAGCTACAGTAAATACCTACCTCATCAATTTGTTCTGAAGATTCAATCTGGTGATGCGGGTCAAGCACGTGGCCCCATGACTGCGGTTATTTCAAGTACTTGAAATCTGTTTTATTTCGAGAAAATGACTTGCCTTAGGTGGAGAGGTGATTTTTTTTAACTTAATTTTCTGCACTTTAATGTATTTATTAAGTAATGTGTTAATGGGGGTGCCCGGTGGCTCAGTCCCTTTCACCTCCAACTTCAGCTCAGGTCATGATCTCACGGTTCATGAGTTCGAACCCCACTCGGACTCTGTGCTGACCTCTGGGACCCTGGAGCCTGCTTGGGATTCTGTGTTTCCCTCTCGCTCTTTGCCCCTCCCCCACTCGTGCTCTTTCTCAAAAATAAACATAAAAAAAGAAATGTGTTAATGGATTAATAAATAAATGCATGCATCTTTAAAATGTAAGAAAAACACGAGTTCTTTCCAAAGTAAAAATGTTCAGTGTGCTTTAGTCCTAAAAGCTTCATGAGACCTTCTGTAAGAATGTCAAAGAGCAAACTGGAGCAGAGGGGGCCTGAAGCTGTTTTGTTCTACTGTGGCTGAAGTTTTTGGCTCTCAGTGTCAATAAAGACCTCCACAAGACATAGCTAGGAGGAGGCTTTAGGACCCAAAGCACAATATTTGTCATTCTCCAAAAGTTGTAGGGTCCATCTCTGATGGCGCCATCCCCAAGAATAAACTCCTGGACTTCTCATGTGGAATAGGAGCCTGTTAGAAAAACCCCTCAAAGACACACATTTACAGCCAGACTTAGAGGCCTGTGGGAAAAGTAATTCAGAAAACAAACAAGGAAAGCAAGAGAAGACTCGGTATCTACATGTCCTGCCTCCTATCCTCTTCTCCAGGCCATGAAAGACAGATCCCGGGGGATTTTAGGGCACAGCACATGTTGCTTTCCCATTTGCTTGGTGTGTACAATCTTACCAGTAGGCTGTGTCCTTCCACCTGCGCCGCAGAGTTTCTGGCTATGCTACCAGGACAGCCCAGCCAGAAACAGTCTGAGGACTGTGCAGGCACAACACTCCCTCCAGGGTTCTCTTGCCCTCTCCATAATTCCCTTTCCTCACGTCCTCCTGGATATCCCTCAAAGTGTTTTGCTTGGTTTTTAGAGACACTATATGGTTTCTCATAGAAGTTTCTTCATTTCATGGGAACATTGTTTCAATGTGTAAAACCTTACACCCACCTAGTGTTTCCATTTCTTTTTTTAATTACATCTTAAGCCCCTGAGACTGGGCATCTACCCAACTTCTTCCACTGTTCCCCTGAAAGCCAGTGACCTTCTTCTTCTCAAATCTGGTGACTTTCCTAAGCTACCCTCCCTGCCCCCTTTCTCAGCCCTGGGGCCTCCCTGGGTTTGGTCACCCAGCTAAAGACTCCTTTCTGAAAATACTCTTCATTCCATCCTCTCTGGCATGCTTGGTTATCTTCACTCCCTTGAGCAAGAAAGTAGGTATGAACTCACAAACCAAGCAATGCCTTTTTTCTGTGTTTTCTGCCTTCCCACCCCAACACACACACACACACACACACACACACACACACACACGTGCACGCACAGCTCCCTAAGTGTGGGTGTCCTGTAACACTTACTCCTTGGGCCATGCCCAAAAAAAGGAAGACCTTTTTTTGTCTTTCTCAGTGAACTCATCCCATCTCATGCTTTTTAGCCATCAGCTCAGATGGCAGTGCCCACAGTCTTCATCTCTAATTGTGACTTTCAGAGCTTCTGGGTTGGTGAACACATGGAGATTTCAAGAGAATGGAGTATCTGTATATAGAATGGAAGCTCCATACCCCTTCCCTACACCTTTTCCTATGCATCTCTTCCATCTGAATGGTCATCTGTATCCTTATCATACCTTTTAATGAACTGGTAAATGGAAATATTCTTGGAATAGGAAAAAGAAAACAACAACAGAGAAACTTTCTGCATGGCAAAAAGGGGTCACTTGACCATCAAAGACCCAAATACTCTTTTTGCCTTTGAAGCAAGAGGACATTGAGAAGGTGGAACTGTCAGGATTAAAGAAGATTGTGCTGGCATTAGTTCCTAAAGGGTCCCTGGCCTTGGAAGATAAGTCTCTGACATTTATGATGGTGTGGGAGTTGAAGAGAACTGCAGTTATGAGTCTCTATGAGTGGCAGTGTCCAGAATAAATAAATAAACGTAAAAAAGAAAAAAAAAAAGAAGCATGACAAAGGAGAAATACCTATGGTCATGGCGCCTGAAGTAGACCAGCTAATTGTGACCCTCAGGTCTACTCTGTCTCATGACTTAGAGGATGCCTCCACTTGGTGTCTTCTCAGATTCAGTTAGTGGAGTTAAACACATCTATCCCTTACCAACCTCTTCATGGGTATTTCAGTCTGGTTTTCTAACTTCTCCCTGTCTTACACATTTTCAACTTGGTGGCGAGACCAGCTATAGCTACACGTTTTTGTCACCCCATGTACCAACATATCTGTATTACAACTTTATTTTTCTCTTTTAAAATTTTTATCTTACTTATTTTTGAGACACAGAGAGAGAGAGAGCACTTGTGCGTGTGAGGGAGGGAGGGGCAGAGAGAGAGAGAGAGAGAGAGAGAGAGAGAGAATCCCAAGCAGGCTCTGTGCTGTCAGCATGGAACCTGATGTGGGGCTTGATCTCACATCCCTGAGATCATGACCTGAGCCAAAATCAAGAGTCAGATGCTTAACTAAGTCACCCAGACACCCCTGTATCTCACCTTTATACCACTGCTATGGATGAGCTGGCCCTGGTCCTTGCAAAGGCCACTTTCTCCATGCACACACCAGATCCCATCCTGCAAATTTACTCAGACATTTTCCTAGCAATTCTCCTCTCTGTTCTGGAGAATCACTTCTCTGCTCTCTACTGGATCTGTCCCATGAGCATTCAGACATGGCTCTATCTTAAACACACACACACACACACACACACACACACACACACACACAGGAAACCTCCCTAACCCCACTTCCTCCTCCAGCTGCCATCCCGTTTCTCTTCTTTACACAGCAAAACTCCTTTCAGTAGTTGTTTATACTCATAGTCTCCAATCTTTCTTCTCCCATATTCTCTGTTGAACTCGGTCTCATTAGGATTTCACAGCACCCTACCCTCCCATGCCCTCCCACGCATGCCATCACTGCCAAGACCGTTCCTATGAAAATCACCTATAATTGCCTCACCATTGCAGTCTGCGGTCATCCCAAATAATCACTGTGCCTGACCCCTTGGCAGCATTTGGCCAAGTTGATCACTCCATCCTTCTTTAATACACTCTCTTCACTTGGCTTCTGGGAAGCCACCCTCTTCGGATTTTCCTTCTTCCTTCCTGGATACAGCTTTCCAGCTCCTTTGTTGATTCCACCTTATTCCCCACTTCTTACTGTTTGAATGTCCAGGACCCAGTCCCTAGACTTCTTTCTAATTACTCTCTCTCCCTGAGTGACCTCATCCAGTCCATGGTTTTAAATATTATCAATATGCCTATGATGCCTGCATTTGGAATTGCATGTACATGTATCCAATTGCCCATTCACAATCTCTATTTGGATGCATAAGAGGCATCTGAAGGCATCCAAAACTGAATTCTGGTCTTGATACCAAAACTTGGTCTTCTCACAACCTTCTCCATCTTAGTCAATGGCATTCTTCTGGTTGGTGGGGCTTAAAATCTTAGAATCCAATCTCCTTCCTCCCCCCACCCCCTGCTCCCTCTCTCTTCTCTCATATTCTATGGTGATTCTTCTGCAAATCCTGTTCTCTTTACCTTCAGCGTAATGTGCGTAATACAACTGCAACCCACCACTTCCAAGGTACTTCCTTAGTTCAGTCACCATGTAATGGCCTCCTAACTCCCTGCTTGTGCCTGGCTGCCTACATGCTATTCTCAACAGAGCTCTCAGAGCAATCCCGTGTAGCCTGAGTTTGTCACTTCCCTGCCTCCCACGATGACCTGAACAAAGATCAAAGTGTCTACAGTGGTCTGCGAGTCCCTCCATGGTCTGAAGCCCTGTTGCCTGTTGTGCCCCATTTCTAAATTCTCTCCCCCTTGCCTTCTCCACTCTACCTATGCTGGCCTCTGCTCCACCTCAAACATGCTGGGTGTGGTCCCACCTCTGGATCTGCCCTTGCTCTTTCCTCTACCCCAATACTCTTCTCCAAATATCTATATGACTTGCTTCCTTACTTCTTCAGGTTTGTATTCCAATTTCATCTCCAGCTGAAGATGTCCCACTTACTCTATTTAAATAGCCCTCTTCCCAGTCTCAAAGCTCCCTAACTCCCTTACCCTGCTTGGATTTTTCCACAGCCTTATCACCAACTGTCATTATGTATATTTACTTGTTTTTCTTTTTCTTTTAATAGCCTACCTTTCCCTTTTAAAATGTAAGCTCCGTGATGGCAGGGATTTTTGTCTGTCTTGTTGACTTCTGAACCCTCATTGACTAAAATGTGGACACATAGTAAATACGTGTCAAGTACCTGAATGAGTGAATGGATTTCTCCCTTGAAGATGATTTTCAGGGGTGCCTCAGTGGCTAGTCAACTGAGTGTCTGACTCTTGATTTCAGCTCAGGTCATGATCCCAGGGTCATGGGATCAAGTCCTGTGCTGGGCATGGAGCCTGCTTAAGTTTCTCTCTCCCCCCACCCCCACCCCTGCCGCTCCTTCTCCTCTCCCATGCTTGCTGTCTCTCTCCCTCTAAAATAATTTTTTTAAATGATTTTCAGATTTCCTCTTATATTCTCCATTTTAGCTACCAGCCCTAGTTTAGAACTTATTTTCTCAAGTCTGTATTACTATAATATCCTATGCCCTGGTGTCCTTTAGTAACAGAACCAAGACTATTAAACAGGTTTCCTGATTCTCAGCCTAGATTACCTCCACTGCCTGGTCATTCCAGCCTCTAAATATTTTTAATGTTCTGTTAGTAGTGCCCATCTATGATGGCAGGCTTAGCCAGAAACTCATGGAGAACATAAGCTTTGATTATGCTTGAGAACCCTGTTTAAGCAGTCATAGGAACAAACTTTTGCCCCCATTCTTAGAGGTTCTAACGTCTTAAATTATATTCTTGTCAGACTTTGTGGTTAAAAAACCACAGCACAGAAAGTGAGTACATTATTGGGAATGGAGGAGCTTGGACAAGCTGAGTAACATAAATACATTCTTTTTGGAACCCCTGGAGTTTCTGGGAGCCCCTTTTCCAGGAGAATAACAAGGCTGAATTGAGTGTAAGAGACATATCTGTGATTTTCATAACCTTTGCTCCCTCCTTTTCCATGTGGCAGAAGGCTTTCTCTCTGAAACCAGGAAAAACAATGGAGCCACAGCATGGCCCTGGGCTTTGCAAACCCAAATACCTAGCAGGACCAAGTAGAGAATGTAAATGAGGAAAGAAGTACAGATCATGAAGACCTGGGGAGGGCATGATCTCCTTAAAGGGATCACCTCTCTTCAACTTGGCCAGTGGTTGCCAGGGGAAAAATGTGGGTCCACAAATTTTCAAAAGAAGCTGGAAATCTGGAATTTGATGATGGAAAAATCTCCTAAATTGTAAATGTTGACAATATATTCAATTTTTTTTTAAATGCCATATGGTTCACAAAACACATCTCTGGGCTATATTGGTCCTGTGAGCTGCTTTCCCTACAACCTATCAGGCAGGAAAAAGAGAATAAGCAGTAGGGTCATACAGATTGAATTAGACTCTTGGCTAGATCTATTAGATCACAGACAATGTTATTTCAAGTTACTTAAACCAAGCTTCATGTTTTCCATCTCCAAATTCAGGACAGTGCTTACAGGAGTGATATACAAATTAAATGAAATAGTGTTGTTGGCACTCAATGTTAATTTCCCTTCTTTCTTATTCTCTGCCCTCTCCCCTCTTTCGCATTGCACAATAAACTGGAAAGAACAGCTCCTCCACATTCTTATTTGAAGCAAGTTAAGCAACATTTTTTATCATTTGTCATACATTTTTCTAGGCAAATTGAACATGATGAGCCTAAAAGTACACCAGTTGTTTACCAGACCTCATTTGCATCTGTGATAGGAAGCAAACCTGAAGAGGAACTTTTTGGTTGTTACTCTGTTTCGCTTTATTTTATTGTGTTTTATTTTTAAAGGACAGGAGGACAGAGGATGTATTAAAGAAACATTCTTCCCCAAATTAAATCAAATTCAGAAAACACGATGTCCAGCCGCAAAGGGGACCCCGGCACAGCCAGAAGAGAAAACTCCACAGCACTCCTTAGGTTTTCAAAAAGCCTTTACAAAAGTGGGAGGGAGGGGCACAGAATCAGAGCAGAAAAGCAGAGTGTCACTTGCTTGTAGCCACCACGTTAGCAAGTCAGGGGCTCAGAAGGAGCTGAGACTTGCAAAAAGTGCTCAGGAACAGCAGAAAGGGCTTTATGCAAATATGTTCTGCTCAGGAAGACTAGGGAAGGACAGGTCCAGTGCTTAGGGCAGAGGATGTAATGCTAGCAGGTGAGAGATACAAAGCAGAGTTACTCAACTCCTACTTAGCTTCCATCCTATCTCCAAGAAGGATCTTTAAGCTGGAAAGAGTATAAACATGGTGAAGAGGAAATTGCAGCCCTAGGTGCGAAGCTCCTTAGAAAATAAATACCTGGCCTCTCTAAATAAGCTCAGGTCTCCAGGCCCTGACAAATTACATGCCTGGGGACTGAAACAGCTTGTAGATTTAATCACAGAACCATTGTCAGTAATCTTTCAGGAATCTCTGGAGGGATGCCAAAGAAATAGTGATGGGCAGCTGTCCTAGTTGTGAAAAGGGAGACTACGTAGGTTCGGGAAAGTTTGCACTGTTCAGTTTAATTTTGATCCCAGCAAACCCTAACCTGGGTTATTAAAGAGTGAGATTATAATCATATCAAAAAGGAAGTGGTATTCTCAAGAAGCCAGTACAAATTCATGCAGAATAAACCACATCATACTGACATCATTTCATATTTTTTACATTTTTTTTGAAAGGTTACCAAAACTCACCGGAGTATTCCAGAGGGAGCGAATCTTTCAGCAGGGCTTTTGACAAAGTTTCTCATGGTAAGATGAATAGATAAGGACCAGATGCTTTCCAGTTGAGTGAAGGTACAACCAGGCAAACCACGGCATCCAGAAAGCATTGCACGATTGAGCGAAGTCACCCAAGGAGAGGTAGATACAACAAGATGCCTCTGGTCCCTGTTTGGGACCGGTTCCGTTGAAAATCTTTCAGTGACATGCACTATATGCCAACATGTAAATATGGGCTGACACAAAATGAAATATAAATAATATGCTGCATGACAGAAACAGGATATGGTCTGCCTGAACAAGGAGCCAAAACAAACACAGTGGAATTTAATGGGGGGGGGGGGGAGAGGAATGAAAGTTTTTCATTTTGATTTAAAGAAAACAACAACTCAGTTATTAAAACTGTTGACAATAGTTAATGTAAAGAAGTCTTGAGGACTTGAGCTCAAAAAGCTCAACATAAGCCAAAAGTTCTGACATGGCTACAAAAGACTAATGTTCATCAGGCAACAGAGAGGGAAGCATAGGGCGCTCCCCTGCCCCCCACCAGTCATGAGCATGCCATTGGGCCACTTCCCTCAGGGTCTCAGGGTTTGCCCTAGGCACTGGGTTTCTCCTTCATATTAAGCTTTGTGGGCCTTTGTCATTTTTTTTTTTTTTTAGTTATAAAATCAAAATATAATCATTAGAAACTTAGAAATGTAGAGAGGTAAAAAAAGAACATGAAAGCAATCTAGTTCTCTCATCAGTTGAGGATCACTACTGATTTCATTTTGGTATGCATCCTTCAGATCTTTTTTAGTGTAAGGAGGAGGCAAAGGGGAGAAAGTTTTAAAAAGGGGAAAACGTACGGGCACCAGGGTTGCTCAGGCGGTTAAGTGTCCTACTGTTGATTTCGGCTCAAGTCATGATCTCATGGTTTGTGAGTTCGAGCCCCACGTCAGCTTCTGAGCTGACAGCATGGAGCCTGCTTGGGATTCTCTTTCCCTCTGCCCCTTCCCCCAGGATTGCATTGTCCCTCCCCCCACCCCCGGCCCCCACCTCTCCCTCTCTCTCCCAAAATAAATAAAACTGTGGCTTATGTAGTTTTATATGGTTTTAAAAAGTAACGCCGTATCCTGAATTATCTCCCCAACTCATTATATATCCTTTAAAAACACAGCTTTAATAGTTACACATTCTATTATCATATGGATATGCCTTAATCTGTTTACATTGACTCATTTAGGTTGTTTACATTGTTTACATTGACTCATTTAAGCTGTTTCTTTTTAGAGGTGTGGCAGGGAGATGACACCAGATTTTAAAGGGGATACCGACAAAGCAGTGAGCAACTCAGGGTGGGCAGCAAATTAAGAGAAGGCTCTTGGAAACCTTGTCGTGAGAGGGGCAGTTAGAAAATGAGAATGTTTGTCCCAGGGAAGGGCAGACTGAGAGAACCCTGAAAGTTGTCTTCAAATCCTTGAAGAGCTGTCACAGGGGAGAGAGAGAGAATTAGTGCTGTGTTGCTCCAGAGGTTGAATGAAGAGAGTGGAAACAGGTTGGGGGGAGTCTGATCACAGCTCCATCTATCACGATTCCTGCTGCCTACCAATGGCCACCATGGGAAATGCTCAAGCTGAGGCAGGATGGCCACCCGGGGCAGGAATTTGTGGACCGGATTCCTCCATGGTGTGGGAGGCAGAAATAATAACCTCAAAGATTTCTTCCAACTGGAAGGTTTGGTGTTGCTTTCTAAGTAACAAAACTGCCCTTCGGTGACCTTGCTTGCATGAAGAATTTATGGCAGGTAAGGAGGACAGAAGTCGATGTCATTAATTTTACTGCCAGGGTGAGCACTGTAGCTCAGAGATACAATATACATCTTTGTGCTCTGTATTGGTTCTCATCTAGATAGCAGTTTACAGTCAACAATGTGTTTTTCATATACACCTTGTAATTTCATTCTTGTAACAGCTTTGCGAAGTGGGTGTTATCATTCTCCCACATTTAAAAACGAGAAAATTGAGGCCTAAAGTGCTCAAGTGACACAGCCCAATCCTCCAGCTCCTGTTCCCTGGTACTTTCCACGATAAGATGTCACTCCTCTGGTGTGAGTCCCTGGGCGGTCTTTTATGGGCTCCCATAGGAGGGTCTTTTGTCCTTTACACCGTGTGTATTTCATAGCTAGGCTGCTAGATTTTAAAAACCCATTCGGGTAAGATTATATGTTATTTTTCTTTTTCCATGCCATCCTCCTGTTACTCAACGATGTCTCTAGAATGCAGATCCAACCATGTCAGCCCCCTGTTTAGATATCTCTAGTTTCCCGTTGTCTCCCACAGTGACTCCTAACCCAGTTGGGAGGGGACATTTTGGAATCTTAGCAGGAAATGAAGCATGGTTCAAAGCATCAGACATTATTTGAAAAGAAAAATTAAAGCTCTTGGCTCATAAATACATTTCCTGCTTGGTAGTGATATATAGGCAATACTATAGCCCTCAATCCTTTTGGGAGAGCATATTATTTTGAGAGTGCAGATGAGTGCATGGGATTTTAATTTTTATCAAAGGGACCAATAAGGTTTTAATGCTGCTGTTTGAGAAACACTGATGAAATAATGCCACCTCTTTCACATATCAGATTTTTAAATACAGTCAGGCTTATGTCTGGGCTCTCTATCTTCTATTGGTCTAGGTTTCTATGTCGAAGCAATTCCATCTTTTTTTAAATTAATGTTTTAAAGTGTATTTATTTTTGAGACAGTCAGAGAGAGTATGAGTGGGAGAGGGATAGAGAGAGAAAGGAAAGAGAGAGAGAGAATCCCAAGCAGGCTCCATGCTCCTCATTGAGCCTGATGCAGGGCTCGATCCCACAACTGTGAGACCATGACCTGAGCTGAAATCAAGAGTCGGACTCTTAACCCACTGAGACACCCAGGAACCCCAAAGCAATTCCAGCTTAATTATTGTGACTTGATAGGATGTTTTGACAGGACAAGCGCCTCTAATGTTTTTCCCTCCAAAATTGTCTTAGCTATTCTTGGCCCTTTGTTCTTCCATATTAATTTTAGTATGAGTTTTTCAAGGTCCTTGAAAAAAAAACCCTCATTTTAATTTTGGTTGTCACTGCACTGAAATCATGGATTTAAATTGGGGGGAAAAGCTGACAAGCTAATGATATTGAGTCCTTCCATCCATTTATCCAGGTGTGGCAGGGTATGCTGGTCACCTACTCATTAGCGACATGCCCTACCCCATGCCTTTCTTGTTGGTAGAACAACAAGCCCCATGATAGAGGCTGCAGACAGGAGATGCTCTCCCAGCTCCCTTACTGGCAGGCATGACCTCAGGACGTCCTCCTGGGCAGTGGGGCATAAGGTGAAGATTTATGAGAAAGGTTTGATAATAATGGATGTGTGAAGAGATACTTCTACGTCCTTCAGAACAGGGCTATGTGAGGAAGACTTTGCACACAGACTAGAGTTAGGACATCTAACCTGCAACCCTGAGAAGACAAATCTGAGGATAAAAGCCTTGCTGGAGAGGACACAGCATAAAGATGGAAAGAGCTTGAGTGTTTGATGACATCTTGAGTGGCAGAATTAAACAACCCTGGACCTGCTTATGCTGGACTTCTTATGCAAAATAATAAACATTCTCTGATTTAAGACATTTTTGGTTGGGTATCTGTTACTAGCATGTGAAAGCATCCTGATGAATGTAACAGGCATTTTTTTTTTCCATTTCCTTCAGTATTATTTCCTAATTTTTGCCACAGACACTTCTTACATTTTTGTGAATAAAACATTTTAAAAATTATATTTCTTATTATCTGCTACTGATGATGAGGTAGGCTACTGATTTGTTTGTTGGTCTTATATCCAGCCTTCGTGATCACTTTTATTAATTCCCAAAAGTTTGTCTAGAAAATCTCATACTATCATATCATCTGCAAGTAGGGACAGTTTTCCTTTTGCTTTTAAATTCTTGTGTCTATTACTTATTTTCTTTATCTTATTGTATTACTTAGGCTTTCAGTAAAGTATTGAGAAGGAGCAGTTACAGTAAGCAGTCCTGGCTCCTCTTGACTCTGATAGGAATCCTTATGAAGTTTTATATCTTAGGTCTCAGTGTGGCATGACTCCAGGGGACTCCATCACGTTACTCTGCCATTATGTGTGATTTTGTGATACATTTTTATAAATATTCCTCATTTGGTTAAGTTATTCCTTTTTGTATCAGTTTGCATTAGGCTTGGCTGCAAGTAACACAAGTCTAAATAGCAGTGGATTAAACAAGATAGAAATGTATTTCTCACATTCAAGGTGTCCAGAGGTAGTCCATTCAAATGGCACACAGCAAGCGCATCGCAGTCTGAGAGATTCTGGTTTCTACTTTCACATTCCACCATCTTCATGGGAAAGGTGGAAAAGCTTTTCCCAATAGGTGAAGAAAAAGCATTTAATAGAATTTATCACAGACATGGGGCACCTGTGTAGCTCAGTCAATTAAGCGTCTGACTTCAGCCAGGTCATGATCTCATGGTTTGTGAGTTCGAGCCCCGTGTCAGGCTCTGTGCTGACAGCTCAGAGCCTGGATCCTGCTTTGGATTCTGTGTCTTGCCCTCTCTCTGCTCTTCCCCTGCTCATGCTCTGTCTCTCTCTCCTTCAAAATTAAACAAACATTTAAAAAATTAAAAAAAAAGAATTTGTCACAGACTTGTGATTTTTTTTTAAACCTTAACAAACTAGGACTAGAACATATGGCCAAGGTTGTTGACTTCATCCAGTATTTATTCTCCCCTTCTCCCATTGTAAAAATAAACTTCAACCTTTTCATCTGAATTTTCAAGTTTATTTGCATACATTTATCTATTTTCTCCCCATGGTTTGTTTACTCCATATCTTAATGTGGTATGCGTATGTTCTTTTTTTGTTCTTTTCTGTTGTACTTCTCAATATTGTTTATTTATGCCTTTTTTTCTTGGGTAGCCTTGCTAAATATTTTTCTTTTATTCAAAAAATCCAATCTTACTCATTGATCTTTTGATACAGTTTGTTTTCTAATTTATTGATCTCTCTTTTAGCTTTATTATCTCCTTCCTTCTGGTGTTTCTAGGCTTTTTCTGAGTTGAATTGATTGTACATTCATGTAATTTTCATCTTTCTTTTTATAAATTAATTGTAGGTTCTAATTGTACCTTTTTTTTTACATAGCCCTGATGAAAAGTTCAGAATCAGAATAAAGAATATCACACAAAACAATTCATGAAAATTAAATACAAATCCCTTAATGATTATGAAACAAAAGGATCTAGGCAATGGGTTTGAAGGGACTGAATATGTACCATTATGTAGCTCTGTGTACAAAATTATACCTTTTAATTTCACTCTAGCTGCATCTTACGTTTATATGTGACCCTTTCATTTTTATTTAGTTTAAAATATTTTAGACTTTCCACTGTGATTTCCTCTTGAACCCAAAAACTATTTAGGAGAGCATTTTTAAGCTCCCAAACATGTTTGTTCCTTTGTTTGTTTTTAACTTAAAAAGAAAAAAACAAACCCTGGGGGGATTCCTAGGGAGTTCAGTCAGCTAAGCATCTGACTCTTGATCTCAGCTCAGGTCATGATCTCAAGGTTTGTGCGTTGAAGCTCCTCATTGGGCTCTGCTGATGGTGCAGAGCCTGTTTGGGGTTCTGTCTCTCCTTCTCTCTGCTCCTCCCCTGCTTGTGTTCTCTCTCTCTCTCTCTCTCTCTCTCTCTAAATAAACTCAAAAAAATCAAAAAAACAAAAAACAAAAAAGAACAAAACACCTGGGCACCTGGGTGGCTCAGTTAAGTGGCCAGCTTCAGCTCAAGTCATAATCTTCCGTTTCACGGATTTGACCCCTGCGTCGGACTCTGTGCTGACAGCTCAGAGCCTGGAGCCTGCTTTGGATTCTAGGTCTCCCTCTCTGCCCCCCGCCCCCTGCTCTCACGCTTTGTCTCTCTCTCTCTCAAAAATAAATAATTAAAAAAAAAAAACAAAAACAAAAACAAAACCTCCCCTCTGGCTTATAGGTGTCTAACTTAATCACACAGTGATCAGAAAATATGTATAATTCATTTGTAAGTAGTGTGAATTATTATTATCCTTCTTTTGTCTTTTTTAAATTTGCTTTTTCCTTTTCTATGTGCTTTTAGATTGATAGCTTTTACCACTACTTTTTCTTCTGCTTATGGTATGCATTTCTATCCTTTAAAATATTATATTTATCCTTAAACAGTCAACAATAATATACTTTTTTAAAAAAATAACAAATCTCAAGGGCGCCTGGGTGACTCAGTCAGTTGAGCATCCAACTTTGGCTCAGGTCATGATCTCACGGTTTGTGAGTTCAAACCCTGTGTCGGGCTCTGTGCTGACAGCTCAGAGCCTGGAGCCTGCTTCCGATTCTGTGTCTCCCTCTATCTCTCTGCCCCTCGCCTGCTTGTGCTCTATCGCTTTCTCTCTCTCAAAAATAAATAAACATGAAAAAAAAATTTAATTAACAAATCTAAACTTTTTCAATATTTTTAAACTTTTTTCAATATTTTTATTCTCGTTCTGATAATACATAAAATTCATCTATAAAACTTCTTCCTCTTCCATTTTATTATTCTCTTGAACTCTACTGTCACTGCTTTATAAATAAAAAGTATTAATTTTATTGTCAGTAATTCACTATATTTAGTGACATATTTAATTAATTTCTGTATACTCGATTATTTTTCCATTTTCTTGTCAAAATATAACTTATAATAAGTTCTGCTAGTGAGGATTAGTTGGTGGCAAGATTTTAGCCTTTTCATTTCTGAAATGTTTCTATTTTATACTGTATTTTTAAATTTTTATACTGCATTTTGACTCGGTTAGCTGAATATAAATTTCCCTTAGCACTTTGAAGATACGATTCCTATATTTCTTGGCTTCTATTGCTACGGGTGGAAAGTTGAAGGCACAACTTCAGTCTAATTGTTAATCTTTCACAAGTAATCTATTTTTTCTTCTCTGGTAACTTTAAAGATTTTTCTTTTATTGAATTCGTTACACAGTTTCACTGTGATATAGATGTATCTTTATCCTGCTAGATACCCAAAGTGCACTTTTGATTTGAATTCTCATGCTTTCCTTTAATTCTGGAAAATTCTGAGCTACTCTCTTTCAAAAAAATGGCTTCTCCATCACTCCTTCAAGTTTTCCTTTTGCTGGTACTCAAATTAGAGATGTGTGTTGCAACCTCTCATTTAATCTTCCATTCCTTTAACTATTCTCTTTAAAATTTTGTATTTCTTTGTTTTATTGTACTAAATCTGGGTGAATTTGTCAGCACTATCTTCTCATTTACTAATGATCTCTTAAACTGTGCCCAAAGGATTTATCCTGCCTATTCAGTTTCTTATTCCATTCAATAATATATTTTTAGGTTCCAAGATTTTCAGCAGATCATTTTTGCATACCTACATGTGGTGATTTGCAAAATGGCCTCAAATTCATCCCATTCCTACATGCATGTCCCTTTGCAATGTGACTTTGAGGTTCTCCTCATGAAAAAGTGGATTCTCTTTCTCCATCCTTGAATCTGGGATTAGCTCTGTGACTCTCTTTGACCAGGGGACATTGGCAAATATAATTCAAACAAGGGCTTGAGAAGAGCTTGTACACTGGAGCTTGTCCTTTTTTCTGGCTGCAGGAAAATGCTATCTCCGTGCGCAGAAGCCAGGACTGGCTTCCTAAAAGATGAGAAAGCACAATAAGAGGCCACCTAGCTGTCCCAGTGATTCCAGCTGAGGCCCCAAGTGTGCAAATAAGGCCATCCTGGACCATGCAGCTCCAGCTAAGCCAGTTCAGATCAGAACTGCCTACTCAACACAAAACCGTAAGATACAACACAGGTTTGATTTTTGAGCCACTGAGTTTTGGGGCGGTTTGTGATGTAACCAAAGGTTATTGATACTAAATCTATCTAGTTCAATTTCTCCCTGTTATCTGTCACAACTTTTGCTCGTTGTAAATGTATCTAATTTCTTTTTAATATCTTTAATCATCTTACGTGAGTTCTTGTCAAATTGCTTCATAAATTGTTTTTTCACTGGAGTTACGGATTGATTTTGTTGATTGTCTCATTTCTACATACATTCTGGAAAGTTTGCAGACTCATTTTGCATGAGAGGATTTCTGTTTTGTTTGTTTTGATCTCTCTTGCACCCAATTGAGAAGTTTTGCGGATGCTTTCACCCAGGACCCTGCACTCTCGGTCCTTCACCAGTTTATAGTGATGTCGAGGGGCTCCTGCCCCACAGTGACAATGAGAGTATTACAGAGTCCGTCGCAGAACCTGGATCAGTTCCTAGTTAGGAGGTTGGGTCTTAGATCTTCCTTCCCTGGCCCCAGATCTTCTGAGAGAGTCAGACCCTGTCTCCAGGGAGTTAGCCTGCTACTATCATCTTGTGCATAGAGGCTCAGTCCTGGTTGCCCCCAAAGGAGTTAGGCTTCTTCCTGCTGCTGTCTGATTTGGACTTGGAGCCCCACAAGCCCATGGCTCCATCCACTCTCACTGCTCTGCAGTGATCCAGAAAGATATTGTTTTCTAGTATTTGAGTTTGGCTACATCTTATTATGTTTGCTTTTCTTTTTACACCTGTCGTTTATTGCTTTATGCTTAGAGAGCAGGGAAATATAAAATTAAGGAAAGCCAAATTAACAGGATATCCATTTCAGACAAGCTTCTCCCTAAAAATTGAAACATAAACTCCTTAGGCTGCCTTTCAACATCTTTTGCAATTCAGGTCCACCCCACTTCCACTGCCAGGCGTCCCACACTCCATTGACATGGGGTTTCCTGCTGTTCCCTGAACATTCATGCTCCTGTGCCTTTACACCTCTGTTCCTTCTGTCAGCATGGCCCTCCTGCCACACCTTTAACTTTAAGACCTTGATCAAAACTCATTTCAACTGGGAAGCTGGCTCCAGATCCTACAGGCTAAGCTATTTCTATTTCCTCTCTGCACAATGCACTCAATACATATAAACTGAATGAATGAATGGATGAATCATATGATAAGCAAGATTGAGTGAACACACAAGACATGTGACTTACTGCCATATTGCTACCTCTGTGGTCAGTTGTTGTTTATCTAAGTGTCTGCTCTGAGCGACTGTGTAAGTAGGGGGAAAGCAGTGGACACAGTTTTTCCATGAAGGTTGTCTTGTATCATGGCCATTAAGTTAATTCTGCATGAAGCCAGTCAAGATAGCCTAATATACTTTTGTAAAAGTGTGGCCTTTACAACTATTAAGGCAAGACGATTAGGGACAAACCGTCTCATTTCCTTCCTCAATTTCACAGCATTCTTTTTTTTTTTTTTAACGTTTATTTATTTTTGAGACAGAGAGAGACAGAGCATGAATGGGGGAGGGGCAGAGAGAGGGAGACACAGAATCTGAAACAGGCTCCAGGCTCTGAGCCATCAGCCCAGAGCCCTACGCGGGGCTCGAACTCACAGACCGCGAGATTGTGACCTGAGCTGAAGTCGGACGCTTAACCAACTGAGCCACCCAGACGCCCCAACACAGCATTCTTTTAAAAAGAGAAGAGATGTTAGCATGAGCGCTGGGTTGGTTGTTTTTTTTTTTTTTTTTTTTTTTTCCATTTCAGGAATGTTAAAAATATGATGGAAAAAAGCTTAATTACTTCAAGGTCTAGTATGTTTAAATGCTTTAACATCTATAAAAGCCCAATTGTATCTTTCTGTTCATTATGATTCTATCTCAGGAGAAGGGTTACATTTTTTTGGTCCCTTTTTGACAAGGAGAAGATAATTTATCAAGGAAAATGGCACCAAATGGCATGTTTTTTGAGCAAAAATATTTACTTAATTGTCCAACTTTTCTGGACTCCTTCAGGATACTATTTCTTCCTCAGGAACAGAATGAAGGCTCTGTGACACGGAAAAAACAAAAAACAGTTTCAGTCTGGGTGCGGGATACTTGTGCTTTCTTTTCCTCCAGCTCAGTTGCTCGGCTATGGCAAAAACAGAAACTCAACTGAGTAGCATTTTTGTTCTAAAAACATCTAAAATTCATCTTGAATCCGTATCTCTTCTGGGGAGAGAAACTAAATCCATTCTAACAAGTAATTAAGCAAACAAACAAAAACTCCCCTAAAACCACAGTCTCCTCTGGCACCTGTCTACGCCTGCTTCCTGCCTGCACCTCCGCCCCTGGAGCTTCTTTGGGAGCCACCTCCTTCTGCACGCGCCATCTCTCACCTGGCCCACTGTCACGGAGGGCTCACTCCGGGACACAGGGCTGAGTCACACCAAAGCTGCATGCGGGAACTGTGGGTAAGACAGCTGAGAACGAGAAGTGGTCGTCCCATGTCACGTTACAACTTTATTCCTGATTCCACTAGTCGTCCCAGCTTCCTGAGAACTCCAGATGAAATTTATTCGAGATTTCATATCCCTGGTAATTCGGGGGGGGGGGGGAGCCTAAAATTGTTCTCCAAATCTCTATTTCCCAGCACATTCTTAATTCAGGCTCAAGGCTTTATTCATTCAATTTCACTTAACAAAAAGGCATTAACTACTTCCTCTGCTCTGTGCTGTATTTCCTATAGATATTGACTTTGAATCCATGGTAAGCCCTCAGAAAGGATTTAGAGTTTGGACAATTTAGAATTTTTTTTTAAAACATTTTATTTTTAAGTAGTCTCTACACCCAACACTGAGCTGAAACCCACCATCCCGAGATCAAGAGTCATGTTCCGCTGACTGAGCCAGCCAGGTGCCCCTAAACAATTTAGAATTCTGAATCAACTTCACCATCTACAAAAAGGATCCAAAGTTAATAAATTGTCTTTTCTACTTGTACAACCAACTATCTCACTGTACTTGAGCAATTATGGCATATCCCAGAGAAGGAGATAAGGGAGAGGGACGTGGGGAATTTTTTATTTACAGAAAAAGTATCTAGGGGTATCTTTTGGCTCATTGTCTTAATTTTTTATGCTAAGTATCTGTATGAATTTTTGCAAAGGAGAACAAGATTCACGATAGAGGTAAGTCAAACCATTATACTGTACACCTTAAACTTATCCAGGGATGCATGTCAATTATATCTCAATAGAATGGAAAAAAATAAAAGAACAAAAATTACAGAAAGAAGTACTGCTGAAGGAAAGGGTATCAGCCACAGTTCTTAGACATGTCATTGTGGTACATTTAGTTTCATCTCATTTCAAGTCCTGTATATGAGCACCTGCTAGGTGCTAGGCACTGCATTAATGTCGAGAGTAAGTTCTATTTCTGCCCAATAGAGATATAATGCAAGCTACACGTGTAATTTTAAAGTTGCTATAAGCCACGTTAAAACCATTACAAGGACATAGGTGAATGTGGTCTGGTCTGACCGACCTTCAGTCTCACCCTACCATTCCCACCCTCTGCCCCAGAACTTCAGCCTCCCAGGGCCACTAAGTTCCTCCTACAAGCCCGTCTGTTCCTCCTTGGGCCTTCCACTAGTTCCTGCCTCTGCCTGGTGGCTCCTCCCATGTTGTTGCCCCGAATTCTTGTCATCCGGTAGAGTAATGCAGTGATTGCTGATAGGAGCCTGGTGTCGATGCAGCCCTGGTCACGATGAAGGAGGGAACACTACTTTCATCCAGTCATAAAGAATGGAATCCAAATGGTGGAACTTTGGACTCCATGACAACAGGCTTTCATCTGGGAATGTGTAGACTGTTTTCACCGAGGAACTTGAAGCTAACAGGGTGGGTGACACCATAAACCCATTCTACCCTCTATCCGCTAAGCCATGTACCCTGGCACAGAGCTGCCATCTTCTCGAAGGAAAGAATGATTTTTCTAACTTCTACAAAGCCACTGTATTGGCCAGTGGCAGCTCTGTGCTGCAGGTGGAGGAGGAAAGAGCCCTCACCAGCCCCTCTTAAAATGTATCTTGCAAGTGGCTCCCTACGTTGTTCTATGTAGTCTGGGATACACATATTTGTGTATTTGTGATAATTCTTACATCTCAGCTATAAGATTCACACGAGGAGAGACAGAAAAAGAACAGAAATATCAATCATTTCACTAAATCTTATTTTGGGCCCAACATGAATCATCTGCCCTCAAGACTCTGGTTCCCTGACATTCAGATGGAGTTTTCCATGACAGCAGGAGGCATGGGCTTCTGTCTCCTACTTTCTCAGAAATGAGCCTTAACTAAGAATTAGGGGAGAGCAGAGTCACATCCAGATGTAAGGGGCCTTCTGGAGAAAAGTCTGAGACCATGGGTATTGGAGATCACTATTGTGGTGGTGTAAAACCTCCTTTACAATATCACCCACACTCCAGAAATCCACACCATTCGTTTAAAAAAAAATCCTGCTCACTGAAGCTACATTAGAACATTTCTAAAGAGATCCCTTAACCTTCTCCCTTCCTTTCTTCCTCCTTCCCATATGCCAATAATCAACCATTAACAAAATGTTCTTATGCCTACTATGTGCCAGTGGTGACAAAGGAAGACACAGCCAGTTTCTGGTCACATGGAGCTTAACACAAGCTTGTTTCCAAGTTGGTTTCTCCAAACAGAACATTTTAGGTCTGAGGTGGTCTCTGGGAATTCGATGATGTTCACATCTCCAGAACCCCTGGTTCCCCCTTCATGTTCTGTGAGATTGAGATTGAGTTAGAAGTCACTGATTGTATGCTGAGGAGAAAAAAATTCCTCACCTGCACCCAAAGAAATGAAGCTGTGTCTTTCCTGTATACTCTTACCACCTGGCAAGTACATTCAGATTTTCCAAACACCAAATCAAAGACACTGACCTCCAGAGAGGACCGCAGCTCCACACTTATCAAACTTCCTCTTCTCCATGCCTCAGTTATTAAGCACACCATTTAGGTTTTCTTAACTCACTCTCTTCAAAGATTGCATGCTATCTGTTTAAATATATATGTTTCATGTTTGTTTACCATCATGTATGTGCTGAACATCTGTACTAATTTTGCAATGAGTTTCTGTAAACAACAAAAGTGATAAAACATCGTCCCTGCCATTTTTGAACTCATGGGCCAGTGGGAAGACAGAAAGTAAGGCCATGGTAAGTCCTGTAGAAAGACAGCAAACCTAGCCACTAACTTTAACTGGTGAAGCTGGGAAGGCTTCATGGAGGAACTGATTTTTGAACTGAATCTTAGAGAATGAGAGTGAATTATCCAGGTAGAGAAATAAAGGGAAGACAACTCTAGGGAGGGGGAACAGAGTGTGCAAAGTGCCAAGGAAGGTGTATTCTATAGAGAGATGGACACCGTTCCCCCAGCACAGCTCGTTTCTATCTGAAAACCTGGGAATTAAAGGGACTAGCTATCTGTACCCCTCTGCCACACCCAACATTCAATCTTAATCACAGGTGTGGGATAGCCGCTATAGACACTCCACCCAGAAAGGGGGAAAACAGGAGGCAAATAGGAGTGCAGGGTCTAAAGTAATTCTGTGGCAGGGCACATGTGGCCAGTCCTCTCATGAGAGATAAAGCCCTGGGAATTATTCTCTGTGGCTCTTGGCTCTGCCCTCTGTCACATTCTTCCTTTTCTGTAAAAGGTAGCCCATATTTGCTACTGAGTTTTCTCGGCCCTATAGAAGTTTGGAGATCCAAAGACTTTTTTTTTTTTTTTTTGGTACTTTTCTTTCTCTCTTTTAGTCCAAACTGGTGATGTTTCTGTTTTTACAATTCTCTTTAAATCTTTGGGAGCCTCCTGTGAATCTTATTGTGGTTCATGCAATTAGGGGAAGGAAAAAGGCCACATTCACAAATCTTTTCATGATAAACCATTCTGTACCTCGGGCTTCTGCTGAGGCTGCCAAGGGTCCTTAAAAGTCCTGTGTTTTTGTTTGTTTTTGGTTTTGCCCAAATAGTTTCCTTAGTTTAAATCTTTCCAAGGTCTTCACAAAGGACTTTATCACCACCATCTCAGTTTCATCTTTCCAACGTGTTATTCTGAGTATTCCCTGAATTGTATTTTTGTCTAGAAGTCATTCTTAGTTTAACGTTGCTTTTCAGCTCGAAGAGGCAGGGGATAGTCCAACAATGCAGATTCGCCTCCTTTATATTTAACTTTATTTCCCTCCTTGAGCTTATCCCTCTCCTGTCAGATTTTAATACAAGCCGCAGGAAGAAGCCAGGGAAACCTTGAATGGTGTCCGGAAATCTCCTCGGCCAGGCCACCCAGTTCTTGAGGTACCTTTTCTATTTTCCACATCACTGCAGGCAAGAGTGTGGTTAACCTCTCTGCCACTGCAAAAGAGGGATCCTTTTCTCTCTAATTTCCGGTTACCTTTGCCTCATTTTTCCTTAATCTTTGATGCTTTCTGGAAGGATATCAGGCTTCTGCTAACAGTGTTTTGGAGATCTTTTGGATTTTTACCAGTACCCTCATCAAGGTCTTTCCAGCTTCTGTCCTCCACTTTCCCAAAGCCACTCTCATAGTTTCTACTTTTTTTTTTAAATTACAGCAGTGTTTCACTCCTCTCTCACCTTCTGCGCCCCTACTTTGAGCCCCCTTGCCCATTTACACCTCCAGCCACTGCCCATCAAGCCTGCTTCTGGTCCCCTTCCATGCAGGGGAGGCAGACAGTTTTCTTCCAGAATGCCTGCCCCTTGGGGCAGTCCTGGGAAAGAATTCTCACATATCGGCCCGGAGATCAATTCCTCCGAGGAGCTTCTCTTGGGGAAGGTCTGGAAGATGAGGTGAGTGAAAGACTTTATTTGATGTCATCCTTCAAAAACCAACCAACCAAGCAACCAAACCCTTTCCAGGATACCAAATGTTTCATCTGGCGAAAAGTGTCATAATTATATGGGAAACATTTTAAATGTTCTATGGGCAAAACCCAGAAAGTGAATCTGTTTCTAACATTTTAGGAGAGAGAATGAAAAAATGTCAGATTAAATGTACATCAGGTTAATATGGGTTATGAATGCTTTACTTTTATTTTTGAAGAGCACTGGCCATGGAAGGAGTGCGTGGCCGAGTGGGAAAGACTGCTGGCCGAGGCCTCCTGCGAACATGGCTTAGTCTCTTAATTCCGCCAGCCCCAGTATTTCCATTTCTGAGGTGGAATTCTAATCACAGTTACCTTACAAGGTTGATGTCAGGAGTAGAAGACACATAATGTATGAGCAATACACATATGCATAAGCCAAGCAGAACATCTAGCAGATGTTTAGTAAACCACTCTGGACCCACCAGTGTGGAAAACCACAGAAACGACTCCTTGTCGTCTCTCTGAAGGCTGTGCTGGTCTTTCCTGAGGTGTTTAGAATCAGGAATGTAGGCTCCCGCTCCCTGGGAGGTGGGGGGTACAGGAAGGGAAGCTTCCCTCGTGCCCTTTTAGGAATTAGGTTCTCTCCCACACTATAACAAAATCTCAAATTTAGGACCATGGAATGTGAAATCTCCAGGGACCACATTAAATCTGTTCCCAACAGACTATGTCAGGGAAGAAACAAGACCAGTTTAATTTAATTTAATTTCTGCCTCAAATCCACCCTTGACCTCATCTCTCTGGGTCTGTCTCTTCTCTGGGCCCAATCTCCCTCGTCGTGCTTCCCAGGAGAACCCTTCCACACTTCCCTCCAGCAGCCCTGGGCAGTAGGATGTCACTGTGGAGCCCCCTGGGAACAGCAGGGAAGCGGAAAAAGGAGAGAATATGGAGGTGAAAATGAGATCTGAAGGAGAAGGAATGTTGGGGAATGGAGAGGAAAGTTTGAAATCGCTGGGAACATGCCTGGGGGAGGAAAGTAAGGGGGGGAGGCAGCAAAAGCAGAGACATGCAGAGGGTGTTAGACACACTTCTGGGTGTGGAGGGAGTTAATTACACTTGCTAGAATTCTGAAAGGTTTCCTCTCCTTGCCTTTCCCACACCTTCCTCTCTAGGTGATTCTACCTTTTTATTTTATTATTTTTTTAATGTTTTAAATGTTTATTTACTTCCGAGAGAGAGAGAGCATGAGCAGGGGAGGGGCAGAGGGAGAGAGAGACACAGAATCTGTAGCAGGCTCCAGGCTGTGAGCTGTCAGCACAGAGCCCGATACGGGACTCCAACCCACAAGCTGTGAGATCATGACCTGAGCTGAAGTCAGACACTTAACCGACTGAGCCACCCAGGCGCCCCTGATTCCACCTTTGTAGATAGTCTGCCTTCTTTGCTCCCTCTGGCATAGCTCAGACCAGGTGGCCTGTTGCTTCAGAGATGACAAGGCCTCCTAACCAGCTGGTCCTCACCCCACGCCCTGCCCCCCAGTCTCCTCATCTCATAACCCAGTAATTTCCCTTTCACCTGATCTTGTTCCTGACCCACCCCAAGCTTCAAGCACTTATGATGGCACCAGTCTGTCTCTGACGCTGGGAAGAGAGCAGCTTAAGGACAGAGACCTTACCTTATTAGCATCTAGAACAGCTTGCATGGTTTCTGGAAGGTAGCACAGGAAGGGTTCCATCATGGTGACTGAGTGAAAAGATGGATGGATGAATACCCACCTGGTGGAGAAGAAGAGAGAGTCTGGAGGATCCAGGGAAGGAACGAGACTTGGTGAGGAAGAAGAGTATGAAAACTCAATAAGTGTGTGGGTAAAAGGAACACATTTATTTTTGTTGGGGGTGATGAGTTCTGTTTTGGGAGACTGCCACATTCAAGCAGCACACTGAGTTCTTTCTGCTGTGACTGAAGGAAGAATAGGTATGGGAAGGGGATAGGTCCCAGACCCTATAAACAGCACCCTTCAGGATTCATCTGCCTCCCCATCCAAGGCCTCCCTCCCTGGGCCCACAGATGTGTAACTTCCTTCCCTTGATACTAACTCTGTCCCTGTCACTCCCTTCACCGCCCCCCCCCTCCGCCGCCAACCAGGGACAAGCTCCCCCAGACTTCTCTCTTGCTTCGTTGCCCCTGCTTTCTCCCTCCACTTCCACCCTGCCTTCTTCTTTCACAGGCTTGCCTCTCCTCGTCCCAGCTACCCTAGTTCATCCATTTTCTCATGTGCTAGGAGCTCCCGCTTGTCCAAACCTCCACCAAAAGCATGCTGCCTCCACTTTTCAGCTTCCTCACGCTACCAAAGACTCCCAAGTTCTGTTAAAACGATCAGAATATTTATGGACCATCATTTTTTAAAGCTTCCGAGGCACTAAATTGTACCTGCCCACGATACCACTTTGACTGAACTTTTCCAATGTTGCAAGGCAGGCCCTGTAGCTGAAGATTAATGTCTCTGCTGGTCGAGGGTCAGTTACTCCTGGGGTTTTACCAGTGTAGGCAGGGTGGAAAAGGAACAGAGAATCAGATCAAGGGACCCTGCTGCCCCTCCCAGGCTGCCTCCGATCCTCTCTCCTTTGGTGCAAATACTGTCCACAGAGCCAGAACACCACAGTTTATTTTTATCTGTTTATTTTGCAATTAACAAAGAGAAGGAGCCTCTTTTTGATGTGCTGGTTCAGGGGTTCAAAGCATCTAGCTCCCTTGACCCCTTTACCAGCCTCCGACGTCGCAGTACGGCTGCCCAACTGGGAAAGATTTATACTTATTTTTATATAATGGAAAACTCATTGCTGGACATCGAGTTACTCACTTTGATTTGTTTTCTTTGGAAGAAGCGGCCGGCGGCCGCGGCAGCGCCCCAAGCTGGGTCATTAACATGGCAGCAACAGCAACAAAGACCTTTACAGCCGCTGCCTGTAAACCGTGGATAAAGTTCAAGCATTTATTCTGTTTGAGGCCTCCCAGTGTCTATAAAAGCCCAGCACGATTATATGATCAGTGTCAAGACCCACTTTCCCCTCTTTGTGCTCCGGGATGCATTTCCTTGCCCTGTCCCTCCGCGATGCCATGCAGCTGCTCTGGCTTTAATAGCAACCCAAGGCACACACTATTGGAGTGTTCCTTGGGCTTTGTTTTAAACATGGTTTTTGCTTGTGTTAACTACCGCCTGGCTCTCTGACACCCGTGAATGGGGCTATGCGGGGCTGTCAATCAACAACAATAATAATGCCATCTGGGTTTGAATAATACTAATGAGAAGAAGAAGAAGAGGGATACTGTGTATTAACATAGCACCTTTGTCCCAGAAGCTCAGAGGGCGTTCAGGATAATAATTCATTCATGCTCTGAGCACTGCTTGGCGGTAGATATTATGATCCCACCGCGGGGGACTGAGACACAGAGAGGGCTAGTGGCTGGCCCCAAGGTCACACAGTAAGTCAGAGATGGCATAAAACTTAGCTGCTGCAAGTCTCCCAAAGCATCCACCCCGCAGGATCACACTGAACTCTAACTCTCTGTGCATCTGTTTTTAAAATCCAGACGTAAGAGGAGCCATAGGATCTTGTTGTTCCATACCTGATGGGATAGAAAAAAAGAAATGAAAAGAATGTTCTAGGATGGAGGAGAGACCTCAAAGATCCTCAGTGTTAATGGTGAGCCTATCCAAGCCAGGGGCAAAGGAAGAAAAAGAGGGTGGTGAGATGCCAGTATATCACTCCTAGAAGTATCTGGGGGTTTCTAAAGGGACAGGAGGATAGTGAAATGGGTTAAAGCAGAATGGATAAAGAAAAAGGGGAGTCCCCCTGGAGGTGGGAAAACGAGCTAATCACGGAACCAGAAAGCTCATGGAAGCCCAAATATGGAGCTGCAGCCATCCAGAAAGACTCCTGCTGAAGACATCATGAATTTCCGTTTAGTCTAAAGTCCCATCCTGCACTTTGCTGGAACCCTAGCTCTCCCTTCTCAACCCTTTTGGTCCACAGAAGTGTTCAACCTGATTGTTGCTTCAAATCAGTAGGATCTCCCCTAACTTCCCTGTGCCTCAGTTTCCACCTCTGTAAAACCAGTTAATAACATTATCTCATTGAGTTACTTAGCACGTTGCAGTAACTTCTGAATTGATTTCCCCAACTTCAACCCCTCCCTGGTATCTACCGTTGGGTTGCTGTGAGGGTTGCATAAGCTACCTATATAAAATGCTAGTGGCACCTCATACAGGTTAGCTATTATTATCACAAGTAGTAATAGGACTGTTACTGTTGCCATCATCATCATCATCATCCTCTGGTTTGCTGGCCACCTACTCCTAGACATATAAGGAATAAAACAAGCACCGTGAAGGAAGAGTTCAGTCGTATAAAGACATAAAATTAAGCCACCCGAGCTCATCCCCTTTTCTATGCTTGTGTTGCTTTTAGGAACTGCCCCCTACAGACTAGCACTGTGTTATTCTCACTTGCTGCATGTGTCAATTCTGTCTCCTCCAATAGACTCAAAACAAATGCACAGTAGACATCCAGATGGCCAACAGACACATGAAAAGATGCTCAACATCACTGAGCATCAGAGACACGCAAATCAAAACCACAATGAGATATCACCTCACACCAGTCAGAATGGCTAGCACCAAAAAGGCAAGAAATGACAAGTGTCGGCGAAGGTGTGGAGAAAAGGGAACCCTTGTGCCCTGTTGGTGGGAATGCAAATTGGATCAGCTACTATGGAAAACAGTATGGATGGTCCTCCAAAAACTAAAAATAGAAATCCGATGATTTCCACTCCTGGGTATTTACCCAAAGGAAATGAAAATACTAGCTTGGAAAGATACATGCACCTGTATGTTCATGGCAGCATTATTTAAAACAGTCAAATATGGAGCACCTGAGTGGCTCAGTCGGTTGAGCGTCAAACTTTGGCTTTGGTCATGATCTTGTGGTTTGTGAGTTCAAGCCCCATATCAGATTTGCTGTTGTCAGGGCAGAGCCCACTTTGGACCATCTGCCCCCCTCTCTCTACCCCTTCCCTGTTTGCACTCTCTCTCAAAAATAAATAAACATTTTAAGAAATAAATAAAATAGTAAAAATATAAAAGCAAACTAAATGCCCATCAAAAGATGAATGGGTAGAGAAGGCATGGTATGTATATATACAATAAATATTACTCAGTCACAAAAAAGATTAAGATCTTGCCATTTGTGACAACATGGATGGATCTCGAGGGTATTATGCTAAGCGAAATAAGTCAGAGAAGGACAAATACCATACGATTTCACTTACATGTGGATTTTTTTTAAGTACAAAGAAACAAACAATAAAACAGAAACAGACCCATAAATACAGACAACTTGTGGTTGCCAGAGGACAGAGTGGTGGGGCGATGGGCAAAACGAGTGAAAAGAAGTGGGAAGTACAGGCTTCCAGTTATGGAGTAAATAAGTCATGGGAGAAAAGGGGGGGGGATAGAAAAAATGAACAAACGCCCATTGACACATCTAATTCTGCTTCATTTCCCTCTGCACCCAGCACTCCACTTGACAAGCAACTTTTGAATATATATGTTACCTTTCCATGATTTCTAGAACATCTGCCATGTGCCAGCCTCTGAGCTGAGGGACTCTGAGATATACTAGGGAGGGCTCTTGCCTCAGAAGATACATATACTTCCTTGGGAGAAGAGATAAGCCATATGGCAATAATTTGCAAATCTTGGCATGCCTCAGAATCACTTGGAGGCATTGTTAAAACAGGCTACAGCTAAAATGACTTAGCCCATCAAAATTTTACTTTTATTCTTTTTCAATGGAACTATTACATTTGTAACAAGAGAAATAACATGGTCAAAGCGCTGTCTGAGGAAATCAACCTTGCAATACTGTGGAGGGTAGTTAAGACCAGGGAGAGATTGAAGTTGGGGAAATCAATTTGGAAGAAGGTGTAACATGCCAGGAAAGAAAGGAAATGCTGAGCTCAATAATTAATTGACTTTTTGGTTTTGAAGTTTTCCTAAACCTCTCTCATCCAAGGATTACACCCCCGGTTCCCTCTCTCTCGCAGAGAGCCTCTAAATACTTGAGCTGACACCTTCTGCCCTATAAGTTTGTTATTTATGGTATCGTCTGTCCTTTGTCTTTGTCCCTGACCCAGTTTAGAGACACTCTATCACTGGGACTGAATCTGAGGCACTCTCCAGTTTCCAAGGCAAGCATTCTTTGGCAATAAACAAACAGATTTGCAATTCCTCCCCAGACCTTCAAGGCAGAAAGCCCCGCTTTCCCATCTCTGCAGGCTGGAGGTAAACCTCCCTCTTCACCAGCCCTCACCTTGTGTAAGGATTTTCACCTTGAATTTGATATTTTGGCTCATGCCTTCCCCTTTTCTATAGACTTGGAGCTTCTAGAGGACATAGCTCACATCTGCCCCCATGTTTCAGTCTCTTTTTGTGTAGTGCCCGACACAGTGTAGGGGCTTGTGAAATCTTTATTGAAAAAAAAAAAAAGGAAACATTTTATGAAAAGCAACTACCATTTTTCATGTACTCAAATATGTGATGCCACATCACACATAGATATCTTTGTGAAAACATCTGGTTTACAGGGTTTCTCTTTCAGACAGAATTGATTATATCTATACAAGAAGGCAATATTTGTAAGGTCTGCTTTCAAGAATAAGAAATCACCTCATTAGGGGCATCTGGGTGGCTTAGTTGGTTAAGTATCCGACTTTGGCTCAGGCCCTGATCTCACGGTTTGTGGGTTCGAGCCCCACATTGGCTCTGTACTCTGTACAGCCTGCTTGGGATTATCTCCCTTTCTCTTTCTGCCTCTCCTTCACTTGTGCTCTCATCTCTCTCTCTCTCTCAAAATAAATAAATAAACTTAAAAAAAATAAAAAAAATCACCTCATTAAACAGTAGTCTTTGGGGGTGCCTGGGTGACTCAGACAGTTAAGTGTCAGACTTCAACTCAGGTCATGGTCTCATGGTTTGTGAGTTCAAGCCCCACATCAGGCTCTGTGCTGACAGCTCAGAGCCTGGAGCCTGCTTCGGATTCTGTGTCTCCCTCTCTCTCTGCCTTTCCCCCGCTCACACACACACACACACACTCTCTCTCTCTCTAAAATAAATGAACATTAAACAAAAAAACAGTAGTCTTCAAAAAAAAAACAGTAGTCTTCTTTCCTTTCTTCTCTCCACCTCTCCATCCTCCCTTCCTTCCCTCACTCCTTTTTTCCAGTAGGTACATGGTGACTAATGTAAGACACTTACATGAACACTGTGGGAGATTGGTCCCTGCCCTTAAGAAGTTTGAAATCCAATGAAAGATATACAACCATGCATACTTTTTTTTTTTTACAAATTGAATTTATCTTTGATCAAAATAAGGTAGGGACCAACATAGTGCAATCATGTGGAGGAACAAGAGGAGGGATCATGACTTAGCGGTATAGAAGGGGCAAAATGTGAGTCAGCTGTGGGTGTGGGGGGGTGGGGGTAGGCTGCATTTTCAGCAGCTCAGAAGGGAGGGACGGACGGGCTTTGCCGGCTGGCAGTGCAGCACTATGGCTGTGATGAGCTCAGGGAACAGTGAACTTCCCAGGGAAGGGAGAGCCACCTGTGGGGAGTGAGAACAGGCCAATGGTGCAGCAGCTGAACGACAGAGGGAGGTAGTGATGGATCTAAATAAGCCACAGTGAGGATTTTGGATTCTACTCATAGACAAGGACAGTCCCTGAAGTGTTTGGAACAGCGACAGGTACCCCAAATCTAGTTTTGACAGAATTGTCCTGGCCCAGATGGTCAGCCAGCATTTGCCCTGTGGCTTGAACCTACTGGGACTTTGTCTGCACTTTTCCCCCATGGCTGCAGGAGAAAAGCGAACCCTTGCCAGAGATGATGGACACTTCGCTCAGTGGCCGAGTGCCTGGGGATTTATCTGGCTTAGGAGTGGATTTATTTGTCCTTGGAGCGTTTTCCTTGAGGAAGGTTTGGTCCCTAAAAGCCCTTTCTTGCTTCCCTCTCCTCAACCTGGGGACTGCTTTTATGTTCAGCTTGAGACTGAGCTTTTAACTGCTACAGTCTCTCAAGTGGATTGACCACCACAATGGGCAGGGCCCCAGAACGTCTGACCCTTCTCTGGCAGGCCAGCCTGGCCCATTCCTCACCATGTCATGAATTTTCCTGGAGGGAAACAGCGGATGCCACATGGTCATGGCTTGAAAAGATTCCATGCTGTCTGCACAAACAGAGACTGGAGCCTCTGGGAATAGCCTTGCTCTCACCTCACTCCCAGAAAGCTGTGAATCGGTGCTCTGACTTTCACACACTGATGTACTGTGGGACTGAGGTGTGTGTGTGTGGGGGGGGGGGTGCCTCAAGAAAAATAAATCTCTCCATCTCCTCTCTGATTGGACATGCTTGTCTCTGAGGACCTTTCCTCTCCAGACAGCCTTGAGCAGTACAGACAAGAAGATTCCTGGGAGTGGCCTGATCTAACTGCAGGCACCCAGGCATAGCCCGTGTGGTCTGAGAACAGAGTGAACTCCCTGCAGCCCCACAACCCCCTCCTCTCTACACACATGATAAACCATTTGCCATGCACTTACGCCTTTCCGCATTCCGGCTCCTCTACCCAGAATGCCATTTCTTTCCTGCTGTCTTGGAGGAGCTCCTATTCATTGTTCAATGCTTAGCTTTAAAGGCACTTATGCTATGAAGACTTTCCCAGCTCTCAGATGGGGAGATACTGGTTTCCTCCTTTGCTGTATTCTTTGGATGTGCGTCAGTGATAGCGCTGATGAGACTGAATTATGGTTGTTTATTTAGATATCATTACCCCAACTCAACTATGAGCTCCCTAAGGGAGGAATAATGAGGGCATCAAGGGACAGTGGTACAGATTGTGCACTGCTCAACCCTCTGGGGTGCCATTCACATTGTAGTCTGAATATATTCTGTACAATCCTAAGCAGAAGCTTTGGGAATTGTTATATCTTTTTTTTTTTTTTAACATTTATTTATTTTTGAAACAGAGAGAGACAGAGCATGAACGGGGGAGGGTCAGAGAGAGAGGGAGACACAGAATCTGAAACAGGCTCCAGGCTCTGAGCAGTCAGCACAGAGCCCGACGCGGGGCTCGAACTTACATACCGTGAGATCTGACCTGAGCCGAAGTCGGACGCTTAACCGACTGAGCCACCCAGGCGCCCCTGTTATATCTTATTTTTAACAGGGACTGACACACAATAAAAGTTCATTTATCTAACCTCAAGTAAGGCCACTACTCAGATGTTTGTTCCTCTAGCTCTGGTCCCATAAAAGAGAAGAGAAACACTAGCTAGCCCAAAAGCCTTGCAGTGAGAAAATGTCCAGCTCTCCTCAGAGGTGGTATATTGGTTCTAGATCTAAGAGGGGCCCCAAGGACTTCTTAGCCTTCAAACAGCTAATGGTTGGTCCAGGGATATCAAAAGGGTTTTATCTCATGGGTCAAATCAGATTGAGATGTAGTGACCACTTGAAGCACTCAACTGAGAAAGAAGTCTTCTGGGGCACCTGGGTGTCCGACTTCAGCTCAGGTCATGATCTTGTGGTCTGTGGGTTCGAGCCCCACGTCAGGCTCTGTGCTGAGAGCGCAGAGCCTGGACTCTGCCTCAGATTCTGTCTTCCTCTCTCTCTGCCCCTCCCCCGCTCATGCGTGCTCTCTCTCTCTCTCTCTCTCTCTCTCAAAAATAAATAAACATTTTTTAAAAATTTAGAAAAAAAGAAAGAAGTCTTCTGAGGCAGCATCCAAACTCAGTGGAAGAGAATGCCCTCATGGATGTGTGAAGTCGGTCTTGGAGCAGGAATAGGAGACAGAGGCAGATGTGTCACATGGCCGCCATCTGTTCTCACCTGGCGCTGGGCTAGTGATGCTAGTGACATGAGCTGTGTGGTCAGGGGAACTATATAATAGGAGTTGCTGCCTTATCTTGCCTTGATGTTCTCAGGGTCTTATGACTGGTACATGAATTGTTGTCCTCATGCCTCAGTTTCTCATCTTTATAATGAGATATCTTTCTTGCAAGGCTTTGGAGAGGTAAAGCAAAAGGTCAAAGTGGGGCTTGTAATCCCCCCAGCAAAAGTAAAAGGCAGGGACACAGAGATGCTCAGAACCCCTTTCAAATCATCAAACAACATCTTAGTTGGGGGTCCGCTTTTCCTCTGCCACCACCCCTATTCTGATATTTGGAAGAAGTGAGGGTGGGAGGAAAGGACTTCTAGAAGACAGTTATAATAACAACAACAATGATTTTTATTATTTGAGACTCAGTAAATAGGCATCAAGGGTGCAGGGAAAGGGTTCTTGTTTGTCCTATATCACTGGAAGAAGACCCAGAAGGTCATGGATTGGCTTCTGGGCTCTGGGACCAGGCCACCTAAGCTCAACTGCAGGCTCTGATAACCATTATCTAGGTGATCCTGGGTAAATTGCTTGAGTTGACTCTCCAGTTTCCTTGTCTATAAAAAGGGGCTAATAATCACACTTACCTTACAGGATCATGAGGATTAAGTGAGTTAATAAATACAAAGCACGTAGAGCAGAGTGTGGTCCATGGTAAGTTTCCATTGCCACCATTGCCATCATACTTACTATTGTTGTAGTGTGTGTCTCTTCCAGCTCAATGAGTAAGGAAACCAGACTTATATTATGTAACAGAAACATTTGAGAAGAGACCAAGGGCAACAGTAGACAAACATGTCTTCTTTTATTACACCAACATTATACCCCTCTTCTTGTTATGATTCTATCTTTCATGGATTTAGCTAAAGCTTTCATTACCTCCATTGGAATCCCTTTTCTCAGAGTAGTCTATAAATAAAAGTGAATGATCAAGTGGCTTTCACATGCTTGGGCACACTGCTAAGAACTTTGACCTCACCATCAGTCTCAGACACTGTCTTGGGCACCAACCAATTAATAAAAGACCCTGTGTGCCTCTAAGGTTTATTTCTGTGAAGTGTTGTGATATTTATGCGTTTGGTCTTCCATTTTTGTTCTTTTAGCTTATGCTAAATTGACTTTATGACAGTAAAGGAGGAAATAAGGAGGGGATGCTTGTCTATCCCTCACATATTCACACCTACTGATCCCTGTGCCTAGAACACCAGTTTCTCCTATGTCTACCTGGCAAACCGCTATTCATCCTTCAAAATCCAGCACAACTATAACCTCTTCCATGCAACCTTCCTTATCATCTCCCAAACCCCAAACAGTAACATTCATGTGAATTCTTTTTGCTTATATTTTATAATACACTTTCTGACATTATGCTTTAATTGCTTACTACACTATGAACATCTTAAAGGGAAGAAAATCCTAACTTACCTCTGAATGCTTAGAGCCTAACGTATAGCCTGACACACCATAGGTGTTTGTTAGTGTTTGCTGAGTGAGTTCCTTTCACCCTATACACAGTACCTCTCTGGAGCCATTGGTTTAAACAAATTTAAGACTTGCTTTCAGGTTGTGAATACCATGCTGCCAGAGGAATTAAAAGCAAGTATGAGGAAAGATTTGTTGACAATTACAGTTGTAAAACTCTAGAACAGTGTGCTAGAGATTCTGGAATAAGCTTTATGAATGAGAGAGGATGACTTGGTCATGAAGCCATTTGGAGATAGGGATAGACGAGTTGGTCTTCTCTGCTCTAGGAATCTTTAAGTAGACTTCTGGACATATGTAGGATGCCCGTGGGTAGGAGAAAGGGGCTCATCCCACTTCTGCCATCTTGTATACCCTTTTATCCTGTTTGGGTGCCCAGCCCTTGCCTTTCTGCCCAAGCTATACCCTCCTTTCCAGCCAGCTCAAGTCCCACCTTCACCCTCTCTTCTGATTAGCCCTGTCCAAAAAGAACACTCCTTCTTCTGGGTTCCGGGCAGTGTGATATTTACCAGGCCTCTAATTGATTCAGGAATATGTTACTTGACTTCACATGGGAAATTCCTTTGAGACAAAAAAAAATATTTCTCTGAGGCCCCTCATTCCCTCCCCAGTGTTGAGCACAGTTTGGGATACTAGCATGTGTGTGCATGTGTGTGTGTGTGTGTGTGTGTGTGTGTGTTGGCATGGCAACACAATATGTATAATCCGAGCCGGAGATCCTGGTGTCATACATCTGGAACAAAACAAACTCATTTATGACATCTTCCAGCATGTACACTGTCTCTGAAACACTGAGATCTCAAAGAAACAAAACAGCTCCAAAACAGGGTGGAGAGCCGACATTCTTTCCTTGCCTGCCGGCTTGCCCTTCCCCCCTGCCCACCTCCCCATATACAGAATGGAAACTTTCAGGGGAAAAGAATTCTGAACAGCTGTTGTGAGAGACCACACAGACTTCCCCACATCTGCTAGCATACAGCCGGTGAGCTCATTTCTCCTGGGGACGCAGTCTGAGTCTGTGGGGTCCACTTAAGTACACCTTGGGAGGGGCTGAGGAGGAAAGAGGAAGTGGCCCCAGGTGGAGGGGAACTTTCTCATGTCATAAAATTCACTGGAGACAGGCTAAAGGTTGAGTGCTTCTACGGACACCTTCCTTGACTAGGAGAGTTGGTTTTCCAGAAAGTTTCTCTGCCATTATGTTTAAAAGGAGTTATCAATTTATAATTGATTTTAAAAAGAACCTTGACTTCCACTAAGTCCTCCTCCCCTCCTCCAAAAACTCAAGAAACAATTTCTGATTAGAAAGTATCTTCCAAAGAAATATTGTCCTGGGCCATGCATTACAGCTTTCCCCAAGCTTTCTAGTGTTAAAAATAATATTCTAATTTATACAGTGATGTATTGTCTACAAAGAACTTTCACTCGTGGTATCACATTTGATCTTCGAGTGGCTCCCTGGGAGAGGCAGGGCAGATATTGCTAGTATGATTGTTAGTACCAGAATTGGTTATCGGTAAAGGTACTGACACTGGCATTAGCCCTAATTTTCTAACTTTGAAGTTGAAGTTGCGGCAGTTCCATGGATTGTCTGAGTTCACAAAACAGAATAGAGGACTTGGACTCTTACATTTGACTTGTAAACCCATGTGCTTTTCCTTTTGCAAAACCGTGAAGTCGTCTCTCACAAAATAGCAGCTTGTTTGTAAGCTCTTTTACTTCTTCTCCCATTTCTTGGGGCTCCAAACTCCGAAATCCAACCAAGCCCTGGGATTCTTACGGATATGATGCAATCACTTCCTGAGCTGAGTTTTGGCTCCATACCCTGGCAGAGCAGCAGAGGGGAGGATTAGTGAGAATACCTAACCCCTTTGGAAAGTCCACCCTCATTCTCTGATGCATCTGTGGCACCCAAAGCAGAGCAGAGCAGGCAGTAGGAGACCTGGGTGCCCAGGAATCCTGGCCTCACCTATCTTGAACCTCAGCCTCTTTCACCTGCAAAGTGAGGGAGGGAGGCCAGATAATTTCTACAGACACTCCCAGCTCTGGTCTTCTGCAGTTCAGTGATAGGGGACAAGGGTAGAGAGTTTCCTGGAGGGAACCTGTGCCTCGCACTCACCCTCTAACCCCTGTGTCTGCTGTTAGCCTGGAGCTGGCCTGGCCCTGCTGGGCCTAGAGACGCCATTGTGTAGCATCAGTTGAAGGTTTGGGTGAGGGCGGGCTGAGGCCAGCAAGGGGGGGACCCACTGGGGTATTTTTTTCAGATGCATATGTCCCCTCTCAGGCAGCCCTTTCAGAGCTCTGGACAATGTGCTCTTTTTGTCCCCAGCTCTTTCAGCCGCCTGTTCATTCTCTTTGCATCTGCTGTCACACAGGACATCCCGGCTGGCAGGCGACCACGGGGACACATTGTGCTCCCTTAATGAAGCATGGGGCTGGTGTTATGGGGGTGGTTGGGGGCCTACAGGGAATAAGGGTGAGCAGAGGGACACCCCATCTTTCTACTCCAGGCTCCTCCTGAGGGAAGGGACAATTACCTCCCACAGTTCGAATGGATGTGCCTATAAGAAAGAAACTAATTCCACGTCACAGACTTTGGAGATTGAGGTGTGAGGAGGTGAGCTGGAAGACCAAAGTCTCTGTTTTCCTTCAAGGAGTGACACTGCTGGGCAGGTGGGCAGGAGGTCCTAGGCCAAGGAGCATCAGCCAGGAACATTTCTGTTGGACAAAGAGATTCCCTACATCACCCAACATACGAGTGGACAAGCAGGACCCTGGGGGACACTTCTTCATTCTTTAAAAGCTTACTGTGTCATCACCCACCTAGGGTTAGTTTCTAAAGAGTAATTCTTGGAGCCAGAAGGGTACGTGAAATGATCTCATAGAGTCTCCTCAGCCCTCATGTGTCATAGTTGGAGGCCTCCTCCATCCAGGAGAAGAAAATGAAGGATGGCTACAAGAATACACACAAAGTGGCAAAGGCAGTGCGACGTTCACCAGTACATAAATGAGCAACCGAGTTAGATGGGGAGATTCATAGATGAGTCTTCTCCTTGTCCCCACTTTCTTTGAGAATGTCCTCTTATGTCCCCAAGCCCCAATAGTAAAGAAAAATGAAATGGATGGGATCTTGTTGGAGAAGATTTTTCTTGAAGCATGGCTTGTAGACCCATATCTCTGATCCTTGTACCACAAGGTGATGCTACCAAAAGCTGATGACTGTTTGCTCTGTGGGGGTGAATGGCAGGCACAGATAAAGCAACCCTAATGTTTTCAGACCTGGCTGCCCTGTGTAGCATGGGCTCTGCCTGCCACTCTCAGGACTAGTCAAAGTCTTTTCCCCAAAAGATAGCCCCACACTCCTAGGCCCCTTTCCTACTTGCTAAAGAGTTACCTTGAAGAAGCCAGAGTTCACGACAATGTTCTGGCATGTGCAGATGTCTTCTCAACTGTTACTACAACTTAGAGTTTGTCTTTCTGGTATGTTTACTGCACCCCCCAACCCTGTCCACCCCTCACTCCTCCTGGCCTGCTTACCCGCCCACCACCCTAAAGAAAAAAGCCTGGGCCTTGTCCAACACGGCCCCCTGTCCCCTTTAACAAGCAAAGTGTGCTGGCATTGCAATTGGTGGTCTTCTCCCCGAAGGTCGTTAATTAGTACAGAATGTAGACTTCAGTTGTCCTGCCAGCCCCGATGAAAACGCAGCTGGCAGGTGGCCGAGACGGAGGAATTTGTCATAGGTTAGATCAGCTCAGGCTCTGAGAACCAAGTGTACAGCTTATGCAAATAGTTTTGCTTAGCATGGATCCTGTGTTCTTTTTCCCCCTCCCTTTCCCCACAACTTGTTTTTAAACTGAAGGGTGGGGAGGGAGTGGGGAAACAAGGGAAGGAGGGAGAACAAGCACTTACTTGCCAGATCTCATTCTAAATCAGAAAGGAGCAAATTGCTTTCCCTAAAAAAGAAAAAGCCAGGGGGAAAAAGAAGACAAAACACCCATCCTTTGGTCTAATGTACTGAGCATTTGAAAGCTGAATTGCTCAATAAGAAAGGCTAGCAGTGAGTGTATTTGGAGAGAGACTATTATCCCCATCAAAACCCATTCATGCTCTCTGGGAGGCCTGCAGAGCACCTGGGTGGGGACTTGGAACATTGGGTTCTATTCCTCTCTTTGCCACTCATGGTGTCGCTTCCTCAACCCTGCCTCAGTTTCCCAAACTTTGACAGATGCTGATGCTAGCTAGCCTCAGTTAGCCAGAGCATATGGGCACCCACAACTCTCAGCAGAGAGAAGGCTATGGTGGCTTCTCTCAGCATATGTATCTGACTGACAAGCCAATTCTGAGCTATATGATTTGGGTTACATCAGGTAACTTCTCTGAGCTTCAGCTTCCTCATCTGTAAAAGCAGGGAAAACAATCCTTCTTTCATGTTGAAGTAGTGTACCTGGCATGTATTAAGGGCTCAATTAATATTTAATGAAGATGAATGAAGATAACAAGAGAAAGTAATAGGCATGCTGCCTGGTGGGTCATAGATACTCAGTGCATTGTTGGCTGAATCTTGACTCATACCCTAATAATGGTGGCAAGACCTAAAAATAATCAAGAGAATAGTTGAATTTCAAAGTTGTAAAATAGCATTCAAGACAACAAGTTGGTTCAACACTGGTGTTATTGAAGACGGAGGAGAAGAAAACTTCAAGGTTAACTCAGAACAAGGTTTCTCAGTCTCACTTATTGACATCTGGGACTGGATAATTTTTTGCTGGGGTGTGGGGGGATGTTCTGCTCAATGAGGAATGGTTAGTGGCATCCTCCACCTAATAGTTGCCTATAGCAGCTTCCCCCGTTGTGACAATCAAAAATGTGACATTACCAAATATTCCCTGGAGAATAAAATCTCTCTTGATTGAGAACTATCACTGATCTAAGATAATTTCCTCCAGGCAAGCAGATTAATAACCTGGTGAGCTCCATGCACTGTGGGCATGTGATACTCACATTTCATCTGCTACCTAACACTCTAGCAGAATAGCAATTCCTTGCTTAAGGACTACTTAAGAGTCAGATCTTTGTGCATATAAAGAATGGAAAGGGTATCATAGACTTCTGGTTTGTGATCTGGCACATAAAGAGCTTAGAAGTCATTACTCCATCCCTACAACTAGAAAAAGCCGAACAAACTAAAAAAATCAACATGTCTTCTTAGATCCATCAGAGAAGTGAAGTCACAAGGCAAGCTACCGCCCCCAAAATTGGAGGGAAATACAGAAAAATCGAAGGCAAATATAGAAAATCACAACTTACTGGAGTAGAAACGTACATGGGAGCCAGTACTGCAGTTGGACATGTTAAACTGTAACCAACAAAGGCTCAGGATGGACAAGTTGCTAAAGGCTCAGGATGGACAAGTCCGAGAGGTAAAAACTCAGACGGGGCCCTCTCCTTTTTGTCAGTTTTACCTCCAGGATCTTGACCAGGTATTCACAGTGAGTATCAGAGAAAAATCCCCTCATGCATCTGGCCAGGGGAAAGGAAAGGGGTCATTTTGAGATGTACCAGAGAACTCTGTTCTTCCAGGCCTGTCTGTAAGAAAATTTTTTTTTACCAGAATCTAGCCTACTGAGGTCTTATCAGAGAGGATCCAATAGGCAAAGGGAAATAGCTAACTACAACCTGTTCTGGCTATCCATGTAGGCAAGGGAAATAGCCAACTCCACTTACACTAACCTTCCTCATGGGGGAGGGAAAATACTAAACTCCAGCCACTCTAGACATCTTGTCCCTCCTAAGGCATGGGAGTGGGGGAGTGAATGGCACTTATGAATTCACAGTCTGGGGCACAGGCTCTCTAAAAAACAGACCTAATCATAGGACTATAAAAGTCTTCCCCTCCCCCCACACCTCACCACTCACCACCACATTATTAAAAACGTGTTTACTACAATTCCTTTTACCCAGGATATCATGTCCAACTAGCAATAAAAAACTTAACAAATCACACCAAGAAGCAAAAAACAAAGTTTAAAGAGATGGGTCAAGCATCAGAACCAGACTCAGATGTGGCAGGGATGTTAGAGTGATCAGACTGGGAATTTAAAACAACTACAATTAATATTCTAACGACTCTAATGAATAAAATAGATCAGCAATGTATGCAGAGAAATGCAAATTTTAAGAAAGAATAAAAAAGAAAGGCTAGAGATTGAAAACACTGTAACAGAAATGAATAATGCCTTTGATGGGCTCATTAGTAGATTGGACACAGCTGAGGAAACAATCTCTGAGCTTGAGGATATCTCAATAGAAATCATTTCCAAAATAGAAAAGGAAGAAGAAAAAAGAGTGTAAAAAAATTATTCAAGACCTGCAGGACAACCACAAAAGGTATAACGTATGTGCAATGGAAATACCAATAGGAGAAGAAAAAGAAAGAAGGAACAAAAGAAATATTTGAAAAATAGTAACTGAGAATTTCTCCAAATTAATATCAAACATCAAACCACAGATCCAGGAAACTCAAGGAATCCCAAGCAGGATAGATGCCACAAAAACTACACCTAGGCATATCATATTCAAACTGCAGAAAATCAAAAATAGAGAAAAAGCTCTTCACAGTAGCCAGAGGGAGGAAAACACTTTATCTATAAAGAAACAAAGATAAGAATTACATCTTAGAAACCATATAAGCAAGAAGAAAGTGGAGTAAAATATTCGAAGTGTTGAGAGAGAAAACCCCAAACTAGAATTCTGTATACTACAAAATTATCTTTCAAAAGTAAAGAATAAATAAAAATGTTCTTAGACAATCATTAAGGGAATTCATTGCCAGTAGATCCACCTTGGAAGAAATGTTAAAAGTTCTTCAGAGAGAAGGAAAATTATGCAGATCAGAAACTTAGAATCACATAAAGAAAGGAAGTACATTAGAGAAGAAATAAGTAAAGATAAAATAAGTGCTTTTATTCTTCTTATTCTTAATTCACCCAAAAGATAACAGTTTTTTCAAAATAATAATAGCAACACTGAATTATATATAATATTAATGTATTATTAATATATAAGTATATATAATATTATAATATATATAAATATGAAATGAATGACAGGAATAAAAAAAGAAATGGGAAGTAGGAATTAGGATTATTTTGCTATTATAGGGTACTTGCACTATGGGTGAGGTACTTGCACTATAGTTTTATTTGAAAGTAGACCTGGGTTAATTGTAAATGCATATTGCAAACTCTAAGACAACCACTAAACAAGCAAAAAACAAGTATTGTTGATATGCTAAGAAAGGATAGAAAATGGAATAATAGAAACCACAAAAGGGAAAGAATATGAAAAAACAAAATTAGACAAGTGGACTATATCAGAATTAAAAAAAACTGCAGCAAAGGAAATAATTGACAAACTTAAAAGACAATTTATGGAATAGGAGAAAATAGTTTCAAACCATTTATATGATAAGGTATTAATATCCAGGGGAACTCTCACAACTAAGTAGGAGACAATACAAAACAAAACAAAATAAACTGATTTAAAAACGGGCAAAAAACTTGAATAGGCATTTATCCAGAGAAAGCACACAAATGACCAATAGGTATATGAAAAGATGCTCAACATCACTATCAGAGAAATGGAAATTAGAACCACAATGAGATATTACCTCATACCCATTAGGATTGCTATGATAAAAAGAAAAGAACTACTGTGGCTAAGAATGTGAGAAATGGGAAATCTCTTGCACTGTTGATGGGATAGTAAAATAGTGCAATTGCTAGAGGATCCTCAAAAAATTAAAAATAGAACTCATCACATGACTCAGGAATCCTACTTCTGTGTATCCATCCAAAAGAATTGAAAACAGAGTTTGAAGAGATATTTGCAATGTTGACTGTAGCATTATACACAGTAGGCAAGAGGTGGATGGACAAAGAAAATGTGGTATACACATACAATGTAATATTAGTCAGTCTTATAAAAGCAGAAAGTTCTGTCATATGCTAGACATGGATGAATATTGAGATATTTGCTTAGTGGAATATGCTAGTCATAGAATAAAAAATACTGCATGATCCCACTTATATGAGGTGTCTAAGGTAGTTAAACCCATAGGAGCAGAAAATAGAATGGTGGTTGCCAGGGTGTGGGGGAGGGGGAAGAGGGCTTTGCTGTTCAGTGGGTCTATGCTTTTAATCATGCAAGATGAAAACTTTCTAGAGATCCTCTGCTCAACAACGTGCATATAGTTAACAGTATCGTACACTTACAAATGTGTAAGAAGATAGATTTCATGTTATATGTTTTTTTACCACAAAAAAAGCAGAAAAACTAGGAATAGGCAAAAAAGGGCAGAAAAAATAGGAAGACAAAAATAGGAATAAAGACCAAGAGCAATGTAAAGAAAGCAGTAACATATGTAGTAGATATTAATCCAACTGTATCAATAATCATTTTAAACCTGAGTTTTTGAGATAGATGGAGAAAAGTACATCATGCTAACACTAAACAAAATAAAGCAGGAATAGCTATATTAATTTCAGAGAGAGCAGATTTCAGAGCAAAGACAGTTATCCGAAATAAAGAGGGGCATTACATAATGAAAAAGGTGTCAATACTCCAAGAATGCATAACAATTCTTAAAGTGTATGCATTTAACAATAGAGCATCAAAATTCATGAAGCCAAAACTGATAGACTGCAAAGAGAAATAGATAAATTCACCATCAGAGTTGGAGACCTCAGTACCCTTTTTTTGGAAATGGACAAATCCAGAAGACAAAATCAGTAAAGACATAACTGAACTCAACAGCACTATCAACTGACTGAATAGAATGAACATCTATAGGTTACTACATCCAACAACACTGAATACACATTCTTTTCAAGCTCACATGCAATATTCACCAAGATAAGCCACACTCTTGGCCATAAAATACACTTTGAGAAATTTAAAAGACTAGAATTAACACAATGTCTATTCTTAGACTACAATGGAATTAGGCTAGAAATTGATAGCAGATAGGTGGAAAATCCCCAAATACTTGAATACTTGAAGGTCAAACAAAACACTTCTAAACAATGCAAGGGTCAAAGAAGAAACCTAAAGATATATTTAAAAAAATTTTTGAGCTAAATAAAAGTGAAAATATAACTAGTCAAAATTTGGGGGATGCTGAAAAAACAGTGCAGTGCCTAAAGGGAGATTTATAGCAGCGAAGGCATATATTAGACAAAGAAGAAGAAGGAGGAGGAGGAGAAGGAGGGGAGGGGGAGGGGGAAGGGGAGGAGGACGAGGAGAAGAAAAAGAAGAAATATCTAAAATCAGTAACTAAGCTTCCACTTTAGAAAACTAGAAAAAAGAACAAAATAAACCCAAAGTAAACACAAGAAAAGAAATAATAAAAATCAGAGCAGAAATCACTGAAATTAAAACAGAATATCAATAGAGAAAATCAATAAAATCAAATGTTAGTTCTTTGAAAAAGATCAATAAAGTTGATCTTTTTTAGCCAGGCTAGTTGAGAGAAAAAGGACTCACAATATTAATATCGGAAATGAAAGAGAAGACATCACTACAAGCCCTATGTACATTAAGACAATAAAGGAATATCATGAACCACTCCATGACCACACATGTGATAACCTAGATGAAATGGGCCAATTGCTTGAAAGACACAATCTGCCAAAACTCATACAGGAAGAAACAGACAATCTGAATAGACCTACATCTATTAAAGAAATTAAATCAATAATTAATAACCTTCTCAAACTGAAAGCACTAGGCTCAGATGGGGTCATTGGTAAATTCTTCCAAATATCTAAGGAAGAAATTATATATTTGTACAATCTCTTCAGAAGAAAGAAGATGAAGTACTTCCTAATTCTGTCCATGAGTCCAGCATTACACTAATACAAAAACCAGACAAACACACTATAGAAAAACAAACCTATAGACCAATATATCTCATGAACACAGATGTAAAATGTCAACAAAATATTAGCAAATTTAATCCAATACATTAAAAAAAATTATTCACCATGACCGAATGTGATTTATCCCAGGTGTGCAGGCTGACTCAACATCAGAAAACCAATTAATGTAATCCTTCACATCAACAGGCACATGATTACATCAATAGATAAGAAAAAGCATTTGGAAAAATCCAACACCCATTTATGATTTAAACTACCAATAAGCCAGGAATAGAGAAGAACTTCCTCAACTTGATAAAGAACACCTATGAAAGCCCTACAGTTGACATCGTATTTAATGGTGAGAAAGAGGAAATTTTCCTCCTAAAATCAGGAAAAAGGAAAGAATGTCTCTTCTCTTCGCTCCTTACAACACAACAAAACAGTCCTAGCTAAACAACAAAACAGAAAGGAAATAAAAGGTATATGAATTGGGAAGGAAGAAATAAAATTGTCTTTGTTTGCAAATGATGTTACCTATGTAGGAAGTCTGAAAGAATATACCAAAAACTACTGGAGGAGGGGACTAGAAAAGTGATTCTAGCAAAGCATATAAGGTTAATATACAAAAGCCAATTGCTTTTCTATATACCAGCAATGAACAAGTAGAATGTGAAGTTAAAAACACAATACCATTTACATTAACATCCCCCCAAAAGAAAAGATAGCATAATATTTCTATTCAATACTACTGTTAGAGAAATGCTTATTCCAGTTTGCCCATTTTTTAATCAGGTTATTTGATTTTTTTTTTTTTTTGGCTTGTTAGTTCTACGAGTTCTTTATGTATTCTGTATATTAACTACTTATAAAATATTTTATTTGCAGGGGCACCTGGGTGGCTCAGTTGGTTGATCATATGACTTTTAAAAAATTTTTTTAATGTTTATTTATTTTTGTGAGAGAAAGAGATTGAGAGAGACACACACAGAGCATGAGCAGGGGGAGGGACAGAGAGAGGGAGACACCGTATCCAAAGCAGGCTCCAGGCTCTGAGCTATCAACACAGAGCCCAATGTAGGGTTTGAACCCACGGGCTGTGAGATCATGACCTGGGCTGAAGTCCATCCCTTAAGAGACTGAGCCACCCAGGTGCCTGGAGCATCTGACTCTTGATTCCAGCTTAGGTCATGATCCCAGGGTCGTGGGATTGAGCCCTGTATTGGGCTCCATGATGTACATGGAGCCTGATTGCGATTTTCTCTCTCTCTCTCTCTCTCTCTCTCTCTCTCTCTCCATCTGTCTCCCCCCTACCTCTTCCCCATACATGCATGGTCTCTCTCTCTCTCAAAAAAAAATATATATATATATGTATATATATATGTGTGTGTGTGTGTGTGTGCAAATATTTTTTCCCATTCCATAGATTGCCTTTTCACTCTGTTGATTGTGCACAAAAGCTTTTAATTTCTATGTAGTCTCATTTGTCTACTTTTGCTTTTGATTCCTATGGACTTTTTTTTCTTTTTTCCAGCTTTTTGTCTTAGGGCAAGTCTCAGTCAGCACCCAACCAGGGTGATTAAAAATAGGATCAATAGTCTAACTAGCTTACAGTACCAGAAGATATAATTTGGGGAATCCCAATCATCTGGGAATTGAAGGGAGAAATCCAAGACTGGAGACAGCCACAAAGAAAAAGCCCCCAAATCTGTATATAAATGCTGGCTGGTTCCTGAATTACAAATCTATGTAGCAGGGTCCAAAGACTCCTGCTAAACTTGAAATAATTTATCAGTGGCTTTTGCCAACACTCAGAGGGCACATAGCATGGAGCATGGTCCACGTAAGTTAACTGTCCACTAAAACTAAATACTAAACCCTCTTCAAAGGAATACAGAATCTCTACCACATACAGTGTCCAGGGTATAATACAAAATAAGTAGACATACAAAGAAACATAAAAATGTGACTCATTTTCCAAAGAAAAGGCAATCAAGGGAGATCAACCGCAAAAGAATATAGACATTGTATTTGGCAAGTATGAGGAATTTTAAAGTCACAACGTTCAAATATATAAAGGAAAATATGCTAATAATACATTAACAAATAGGAAATCTTGACAGAGAAGTAGAAACTATATAAAATAGCCAAACTCTGGGGCTCCTGGGTAGCTCACTCAGTTGAGTGTCCGACCCTTGATTTCTGCTCAGGTCATGTATGATCTCATGGTTTGTGGGATCGAGTTTTGCACTGACAGTGTGGAGCTTGCCTGAGATTCTCTCTCTCTCCCTCTGCTCCTCGCCCCATCAAAAATAAATACATAAACATTTTTTAAAAGATAAAATAAAAAATAGGGGTGCCTGGGTGGCTCAGTCAGTTGAACGTCTGACTTCGGCTCAGGTCATGATCCCACGGTTCGTGGGTTCAAGCCCTGCATCGGGCTCTGTGCTGACAGCTCAGAGCCTAGAGCCTGCTTCAGATTCTGTGTCTCCCTCTCTCTCTTTGCCCCTTCCCCCCTTGTGCTCTGCCTCTCAAAAATGAATAAATGTTAAAAAAAAAGTTTTTAAAAAAGGTAAAATAAAATAACCAAATTGAAATATATATTTAATAAATATATATTAATTTTTTAATTTACTGGATGGGATTAACATCTCTCACCCCTTCTATTCAGCATTGTACCAGAAGTCTTACCCCGTGCAAAGAAGCAAGAAAAAGAAATAAAGGGTATAAAATTTGGCCAAAAAAAAATTTTTTTGTCTTTGCAGAAGACATGTTTGCTTGATGTAGAAAATCCTTTAATATATATAAGTCAGTACAACACCAAAAGCTTTGGTAAGTTGGACTTGACTGAAATTAAAATCTGCTCCATAGAAGACATTGTTAAATCAAAAGACAGGCGACAGCACAGCATAAGGAATATCGTCAATGTTATTATAATAGTAATGTGTCAGGACAGATGGTAGCTACACTCGGTGGTGCATATAGCATAATGTAAAAACTTGTCAGATCACTATGTTGTACGCCTGCAATGTCACATTGTGTGTCAACTATGCTCAAATTTTAAAAAGCCACAGACAAGAGAGAATATATTTGCAAAACATGTAACTGATAAAAAAAAAAAAAACCTTATAGGCAAAATGTACAAAGAGCACTTAAAACTCAACAATAAGAAAACAAACTACCCAATTAAAAATAGGCAAAAGATTTGTACAGACACCTCATTAAAGAACACATACAGATGGCAAATAAGCATATTAAAAATGCTGCACATTATTTATTATTAGAGAATTCCAGCTAAAAGAATAATGAAAAGCCACTGCACACGTACTTGAAAGCCTGAAACTCTGAACTCTGACAATAGCAGTTGCTGGTGAGTAAGTGGGGCAATAACTTTCTTTCATGGCTGGTAGGGATGCAAAATGGTACAAATACTTTGGAAGACTGTTTGGCAGCTTCTTACAAAATCAAACATTCATGCTACTAGATATTTACTCAAGTGATTTGAAATTTATGCCCACACCAAAACTCGCACACAAATATTTATAGAGGCTTTACTTATAATCACCAAAAACTGGCAATGTCAAGGTTATCCTTTAATAGATGATTGATTTAAACAAACTGTGGTACATCCATGCAATGGAATATTAATCAGTGACAAAAAAAAAAGAAAAAGAAAAAGAAATGAGACAAAAAGCGGCAAAAATACATGGATGAACCTTAATTTAAAGACATATGGATAGGGGCACCTGGGTGGCTCAGTCGGTTAAGCGTCTTGACTTCAACTCAGGTCATGATCTTGTGGTTTGTGAGTTTGAGCCCTGCATCGGGCTCTGTGCTGACAGCTCAGGGCCTGGAGCCTGCTTCTGATTCTGTGTCTCCCTCTCTCTCTGCCTCTCCCCTGTTGATGCTCTCTCTCTCTCTCTCTCAAAAATAAACATTAAAAAAAATATTTAAAGACATGTGGATAAATGAAAACCAGTTTGAAAAGACAAAACTATAGCAATGGTAAAAATAAAAAATCAGTGGCTACCAGGGGTTTGGGGGAAAAAGGAGGAGGTTGAATAGATAAAGCCCAGTTTTGATTTGGTTTGGTTTAAGGCAGTAGAACTATTCTGTATGACACTAATTGTGGATGCATGACACTAGGTATTTGTCAAAACCCATAGATCTTCATAGCACAAGGAATAAATCTTTAATGTATGTAAATTTTAAAAAATCATTTAAGAGGTTTCAGAATGCCTTATGTGATCAAAATAATAGAACGGTAACAAATGAATCGAACAACCTTACTGAAGGGAGTAGGTAATGTACAACTTTAAATAACTTGGGAAATAAATGGAGTCTATAAGACTCAAGGCAAAAGAAACTACCTGAACACTGTATTCTGACTCTGCTATACATGTATCCTGGTAATGAACAACTAAGTAAATGGAAAGTGAGTTGTGGGGGCCAGGTTTTTATTATCGGAGTGGGAGATTACAGATAAGCAAGAAGAGGGGGCCAAAACAAACCACATGGTAACATAACAAACATGGTAATGGATTAGAATTGGAGACATTAGTATGGACTCACATTCATACATGGTTATACACAGAAGCACTAATAGACATGTATTCATGCATGGACTAGCATACGCACATGTATCTCCTTGGTCTCCCTAAAAGTAATGGTACTCCAGGAGAAATTGACACACCTTATACCCAGACCTTGGCTTCTAACAGCACTCTCTTTTTAAACCTACTTTTTAAACAAATTTTTTTAAATGTTTATTTATTTTTGATAGAGAAAGAGACACAGAGTGCAAGTGGGAGAGGGGCAGATAGAGAGGAAGACACAGACTCTGAAGAAGGCTCCAGGCTCTGAGCTGTCAGCACACAGCCTGACACAGAGCTTGAACCCATGAACCGTGAGATCATGACCTGAGCTGAAGCTGGACACCTAACCTACTGAGCCACGCAGGTGCCCTGAAAAGGAACCAGGCTTCTTGAAGACATAGCCGATTTTAGCATTGGGTCAGGAAATATCCAAAATGAGCCTGGTGCACCTTTTATTTCCAGAAAGTAAGGAAGTACACAAAAATTAAAGTGAGTGAAAATTAAAATGAAATAATGTACTTGAAAGCAATTTATAAAGCATCATAGCTTATACGAATTGTATGTCGGCAAGAAGAAATGGGTCTGAATAACATCCACGCATTTTTAGTACATAGTCAATACAATGTCTATTTTGTTTTTTTTTTTTTAATATATGAAATTTACTGTCAAATTGGTTTCCATACAACACCCAGTGCTCATCCCAAAAGGTGCCCTCCTCAATACCCATCACCCACCCTGCCCTCCCTCCCACCCCCCATCAACCCTCAGTTTGTTCTCAGTTTTTAACAGTCTCTTATGCTTTGGCTCTCTCCCACTCTAACCTCTTTTTTTTTTTTTTCCTTCCCCTCCCCCATGGGTTTCTGTTATGTTTCTCAGGATCCACATAAGAGTGAAACCATATGGTATCTGTCTTTCTCTGTATGGCTTATTTCACTTAGCATCACACTCTCCAGTTCCATCCATGTTGCTACAAAAGGCCATATTTCATTTTTTCTCATTGCCACGTAGTATTCCATTGTGTATATAAACCACAATTTCTTTATCCATTCATCAGTTGATGGACATTTAGGCTCTTTCCATAATTTGGCTATTGTTGAGAGTGCCGCTATAAACATTGGGGTACAAGTGCCCCTATGCATCAGTACTCCTGTATCCCTTGGATAAATTCCTAGCAGTGCTATTGCTGGGTCATAGGGTAGGTCTATTTTTAATTTTCTGAGCAACCTCCACACTGCTTTCCAGAGCGGCTGCACCAATTTGCATTCCCACCAACAGTGCAAGAGGGTTCCTGTTTCTCCACATCCTCTCCAGCATCTATAGTCTCCTGATTTCTTCATTTTGGCCACTCTGACTGGCGTGAGGTGGTATCTGAGTGTGGTTTTGATTTGTATTTCCCTGATAAGGAGCGACGTTGAACATCTTTTCATGTGCCTGTTGGCCATCTGGATGTCTTCTTTAGAGAAGTGTCTATTCATGTTTTCTGCCCATTTCTTCACTGGGTTATTTGTTTTTCGGGTGTGGAGTTTGATGAGCTCTTTATAGATTTTGGATACCAGCCCTTTGTCCGATGTGTCATTTGCAAATATCTTTTCCCATTCCGTTGGTTGCCTTTTAGTTTTGTTGGTTGTTTCCTTTGCTGTGCAGAAGCTTTTTATCTTCATAAGGTCCCAGTAATTCACTTTTGCTTTTAATTCCCTTGCCTTTGGGGATGTGCCGAGTAAGAGATTGCTACGGCTGAGGTCAGAGAGGTCTTTTCCTGCTTTCTCCTCTAAGGTTTTGATGGTTTCCTGTCTCACATTCAGGTCCTTTATCCATTTTGAGTTTATTTTTGTGAATGGTGTGAGAAAGTGGTCTAGTTTCAACCTTCTGCATGTTGCTGTCCAGTTCTCCCAGCACCATTTGTTGAAGAGACTGTCTTTTTTCCATTGGATGTTCTTTCCTGCTTTGTCAAAGATGAGTTGGCCATACGTTTGTGGGTCTAGTTCTGGGGTTTCTATTCTATTCCATTGGTCTATGTGTCTGTTTTTATGCCAATACCATGCTGTCTTGATGATGACAGCTTTGTAGTAGAGGCTAAAGTCTGGGATTGTGATGCCTCCTGCTTTGGTCTTCTTCTTCAAAATTACTTTGGCTATTCGGGGCCTTTTGTGGTTCCATATGAATTTTAGGATTGCTTGTTCTAGTTTCGAGAAGAATGCTGGTGCAATTTTGATTGGGATTGCATTGAATGTGTAGATAGCTTTGGGTAGTATTGACATTTTGACAATATTTATTCTTCCAATCCATGAGCAGGGAATGTCTTTCCATTTCTTTATATCTTCTTCAATTACCTGCATAAGCTTTCTATAGTTTTCAGCATACAGATCTTTTACATCTTTGGTTAGATTTATTCCTAGGTATTTTATGCTTCTTGGTGCAATTGTGAATGGGATCAGTTTCTTCATTTGTCTTTCTGTTGCTTCATTGTTAGTGTATAAGAATGCAACTGATTTCTGCACATTGATTTTGTATCCTGCAACTTTGCTGAATTCATGTATCAGTTCTAGCAGACTTTTGGTGGAGTCTATCGGATTTTCCATGTATAATATCATGTCATCTGCAAAAAGCGAAAGCTTGACTTCATCTTTGCCAATTTTGATGCCTTTGATTTCCTTTTGTTGTCTGATTGCTGATGCTAGAACTTCCAGCACTATATTAAACAACAGCGGTGACAGTGGGCATCCCTGTCGTGTTCCTGATCTCAGGGAAAAAGCTCTCAGTTTTTCCCCGTTGAGGATGATGTTAGCTGTGGGCTTTTCATAAATGGCCTTTATGATCTTTAAGTATGTTCCTTCTATCCCGACTTTCTCAAGGGTTTTTATTAAGAAAGGGTGCTGGATTTTGTCAAAGGCCTTTTCTGCATCGATTGACAGGATCATATGGTTCTTCTCTTTTTTTTTGTTAATGTGATGTATCACGTTGATCGATTTGCGAATGTTGAACCAGCCCTGCATCCCAGGAATGAATCCCACTTGATCATGGTGAATAATTCTTTTTATATGCTGTTGAATTCGATTTGCTAGTATCTTATTAAGAATTTTTGCATCCATATTCATCAGGGATATTGGCCTGTAGTTCTCTTTTTTTACTGGGTCTCTGTCTGGTTTAGGAATCAAAGTAATACTGGCTTCATAGAATGAGTCTGGAAGTTTTCCTTCCCTTTCTATTTCTTGGAATAGCTTGAGAAGGATAGGTATTATCTCTGCTTTAAATGTCTGGTAGAACTCCCCTGGGAAGCCATCTGGTCCTGGACTCTTATTTGTTGGGAGATTTTTGATAACCGATTCAATTTCTTCCCTGGTTATGGGTCTGTTCAAGCTTTCTATTTCCTCCTGATTGAGTTTTGGAAGAGTGTGGGTGTTTAGAAATTTGTCCATTTCTTCCAGGTTGTCCAATTTGCTGGCATATAATTTTTCATAGTATTCCCTGATAATTGTTTGTATCTCTGAGGGATTGGTTGTAATCATTCCATTTTCATTCATGATTTTATCTATTTGGGTCATCTCCCTTTTCTTTTTGAGAAGCCTGGCTAGAGGTTTGTCAATTTTGTTTATTTTTTCAAAAAACCAACTCTTGGTTTCGTTGATCTGCTCTACAGTTTTTTTAGATTCTATATTGTTTATTTCTGCTCTGATCTTTATTATTTCTCTTCTTCTGCTGGGTTTAGGCTGCCTTTGCTGTTCTGCTTCTATTTCCTTTAGGTGTGCTGTTAGGTTTTGTATTTGGGATTTTTCTTGTTTCTTGAGATAGGCCTGGATTGCAATGTATTTTCCTCTCAGGACTGCCTTCGCTGCATCCCAAAGCGTTTGGATTGTTGTATTTTCATTTTCGTTTGTTTCCATATATATTTTAATTTCTTCTCTAATTGCCTGGTTGACCCACTCATTCGTTAGCAGGGTGTTCTTTAACCTCCATGCTTTTGGAGGTTTTCCAGACTTTTCCCTGTGGTTGATTTCAAGCTTCATAGCATTGTGGTCTGAAAGTATGCATGGTATAATTTCAATTCTTGTAAACTTATGAAGGGCTGTTTTGTGACCCAGTATATGATCTATCTTGGAGAATGTTCCATGTGCACTCGAGAAGAAAGTATATTCTGTTGCTTTGGGATGCAGAGTTCTAAATATATCTGTCAAGTCCATCTGATCCAATGTATCATTCAGGGCCCTTGTTTCTTTATTGACTGTGTGTCTAGATGATCTATCCATTTCTGTAAGTGGGGTGTTAAAGTCCCCTGCAATGACCACATTCTTATCAATAAGGTTGCTTATGTTTATGAGTAATTGTTTTATATATCTGGGGGCTCGGGTATTTGGCGCATAGACATTTATAATAGTTAGCTCTTCCTGGTGGATAGACCCTGTGATTATTATATAATGCCCTTCTTCATCTCTTGTTACAGCCTTTAATTTAAAGTCTAGTTTGTCTGATATAAGTATGGCTACTCCAGCTTTCTTTTGGCTTCCAGTAGCATGATAAATAGTTCTCCATCCCCTCACTCTCAATCTAAAGGTGTCCTCAGATCTAAAATGAGTCTCTTGTAGACAGCAAATAGATGGGTCTTGTTTTTTTATCCATTCTGATACCCTATGTCTTTTAGTTGGCGCATTTAATCCATTTACATTCAGTGTTATTATAGAAAGATATGGGTTTAGAGTCATTGTGATGTCTGTATGTTTTATGCTTGTAGTGATGTCTCTGGTACTTTGTCTCACAGGATCCCCCTTAGGATCTCTTGTAGGGCTGGTTTCGTGGTGACAAATTCCTTCAGTTTTTGTTTGTTTGGGAAGACCTTTATCTCTCCTTCTATTCTAAATGACAGACTTGCTGGATAGAGGATTCTCGGCTGCATATTTTTTCTGTTTAGCACACTGTAGATATCGTGCCAAGCCTTTCTGGCCTGCCAAGTTACAAAGGAGAGATCAGTCACGAGTCTTATAGGTCTCCCTTTATATGTGAGGGCACGTTTATCCCTTGCTGCTTTCAGAATTTTCTCTTTATCCTTGTATTTTGCCAGTTTCACTATGATATGTCGTGCAGAAGATCGATTCAAGTTACGTCTGAAGGGAGTTCTCTGTGCCTCTTGGATTTCAATGCCTTTTTCCTTCCCCAGTTCAGGGAAGTTCTCAGCTATAATTTGTTCAAGTACCCCTTCAGCACCTTTCCCTCTCTCTTCCTCCTCTGGGATACCAATTATGCGTATATTATTTTTTTTTAGTGTATCACTTAGTTCTCTAATTTTCCCCTCATACTCCCGGATTTTTTTATCTCTCTTTCTTTCAGCTTCCTCTTTCTCCATAACTTTATCTTCTAGTTCACCTATTCTCTCCTCTGCCTCTTCAAGCCGAGCCATTGTGGTTTCCATTTTGTTTTGCATTTCGTTTAAAGCGTTTTTCAACTCCTCGTGACTGTTCCTTAGTCCCTCGATCTTTATGGCAAGAGATTCTCTGCTGTCCTGTATACTGTTTTCAAGCCCAGCGATTAATTTTATGACTATTATTCTAAATTCACTTTCTGTTATATTATTTAAATCCTTTTTGATCAGTTCATTAGCTGTTGTTATTTCCTGTAGATTCTTCTGAGGGGAATTCTTCCGTTTGGTCATTTTGGAGAGTCCCTGGCGTGGTGAGGACCTGCAGTGCACTTCCCCTGTGCTGTGGTGTATAACTGGAGTTAGTGGGCGGGGCCGCAGTCCGACCTGCTGTCTGCCCCCAGCCCACTGCTGGGGCCACAGTCAGACTGGTGTGTGCCTTCTCTTCCCCTCTCCTAGGGGCGGGATTCACTGTGGGGTGGCGTGTCCCGTCTGGGCTACTTGCACACTGCCAGGCTTGTGTTGCTGGGGATCTGGCGTATTAGCTGGGGTGGGTAGGCAAGGTGCACGGGGGCTGGAGGGGCAGGCTTAGCTCGCTTCTCCTTAGGTGATCCACTTCAGGAGGAGCCCTGTGGCAGCGGGAGGGAGTCAGATCCGCTGCCGGAGGTTTGGCTCCGCAGAAGCACAGAGTTGGGTGTTTGCGCGGAGCCAGCAAGTTCCCTGGCAGGAACTGGTTCCCTTTGGGATTTTGGCTGGGGGATGGGCGGGGGAGATGGCGCTGGCGCCTTTGTTCCCCGCCAAGCTGAGCTCTGCCGTCCGGGGGCTCAGCAGCTCTCCCTCCCTTTGTCCTCCAGCCTTCCCGCTTTCCGAGCAGAGCTGTTAACTTATGACCTCCCAGACGCTAAGTCGCGCTTGCTGTCGGAACACAGTCTGTCCGGCCCCTCCACTTTTGCCAGCCAGACTCGGGGGCTCTGCTTGGCCGGCGAGCCGCCCCTCCGCCCCGGCTCCCTCCCGCCAGTCCGTGGAGCGCGCACCGCCTCGCCGCCCTTCCTACCCTCTTCCGTGGGCCTCTAGTCTGCGCTTCACTCCTGAGACTCCCTTCTGCTAATCCTCTGGCGGTTTTCTGGGTTCTTTAGGCAGGTGTAGGTGGAATCTAAGTGATTGGCCGGACGCGCTGTGAGCCCCGCGTCCTCCTACGCCGCCATCTTCCTTTTTCCTTACAATGTCTATTTTGACTGTTCCGAAGTATTCCTGATTCTAGGCAGTGGAAGTTGTAGAATAAGTAATTCTGAATAAGGGAGAGAGCCATGTACTTAAAGAAAAACAAGTCTTGGCTTTTGTAAATATCTTACTTAGGACACAAATTGTCCCATTTTTATTTCAAACAGAGATGAATAGCTGCTCTTCCTAAATGCGCATGTTTTGGACTTATCAGAGTTATGAAGCCTGGATCATGAACACTAAGACACCTATCCTGTAAGTTGAAGGCAATTAAGAACCACTGGCAAATATCTGATAAGAGGGGCTTCCTGCATACTAAACAGCATGCTTTTTCTTTCTTTAAGATGAAGCCGGTTCATTGCCCTCTGTCCCCCACCTAATCCTGCTCCTCATAAAACTACATGAAAAGGTACAATCATTTTATTCTCTAATATATCTTCTTTTCCTTATCAGTTAAGGAATAATAAAGCTCACATGACTGTTGTAGGAATTAGTTAATACGCTTAAAGCGCTTGGATGTTGCCTGGTTCTCAGTAAATGTATAATAAAGTCTCTATTAATTTTTTACATCAGCCTTTGACACAGGCCCACAGAACTGCTTCTTAGTCTCCAAACAAATAATTTTCTTCAGAACAGCTGTATTTTGCATATGATCTTTCCCCTCTCTTTCTTTTACTGCCTGGCAAACTCTTAGTCATCCTTCAAAACCCACTCCAAATGTCTCCTTTGTGATCCTCTCCTACTTTTCAAAGCCAAAGGTAATTTCTCATTTTCTATACTTTTTTTTGAAAGTTTATTTATTTATTTGAGAGCAACAAAGACAGACAGACTGGGATAGGGGCAGAGAGAGAGGGAGAATCCCAAGCAAGATCTGCACTGCCAGCGCAGAGCCCGACACGGAGCTTGAACTCATGAAACTGTGAGATCATGACCTGAGTGGAGATCAAGAGTCAGACGTTCAACCAACAGAGCCATCCAGGCACCCCTCCATATTCCTTCTTGTATGCAAAGATGTGACTAACCATTAAGATGCTGATTGTCTTGCTGTTAGTTGCCTTATCAGTGCAGGTTAGGGTCCAAGCACCAATTCTGGTCATAAATGTCTTAGTTAAATGTCTACTGATGGAATATCAAAACAATATTGGATTCCAGAACAACAGCAGTACATCAGTGATTACAGGCTCATTCACATCCTTGAAGACTTCTCTTCAGAGAAGATTCTCTCTTCTCTGAACTGAGTGATTTTGATGTCTTGCTTCCAAAATCCCGTGTTCTGCATATTTGATCAATTCTGGAGCTTTCTTTTAGAACTCCTGTAGGCCTTCATCCTGCATATAAGTGCAGTGCCTTCTACTGCCTTACAAACCAGCACTCCAAACCATTAGTCCACCACACTGCCCACTACTTCTCTTGATTCCTATATCGATAACCTATTGAAATCCTCCGAAGAAGTAGATTATCCACCCTGTGAATATATTTTTTAAACTTTAAATTTGTATTCATTTTTTTAAGATTTTTATTTATGTAAGTAATCTTTACACCTAACATGGGACTCACACCTACAACCCCGAGATCAAGAGGTGCAGGTTCTTCCAACTGAGCCAGCCAGGCGCCCCTATTTTTTTACATTTAATAGCCCTGGTTGACTTCTTCTCTGAGACTACAAGCCCTGCTCCTCTTCCTCACACTCATCAGTGAATTTGTGATTGGTGACACAAAATAAATCTTCCATGACTCCAGGCAGACCATGCAGGCACACAGATAATCATTGCCAACGTGACACTTTATAAAAATAGTAGTGACAATAACACCACCACCAAATGGTACTGCCTGCATTTTTTTTTTATGAGGAGGAAGAGAAAAAAAGGTAAACAGTTAATGTCATGCAGCGTTTTAAAGCAGACAGAAGTCTTTCATATCTATTTCAGTAGAACCTTTCTGATTTATCATTTCATAGTCAATTTGCTCCAAAAACAAAACACTTCTATGCATTCCCATGCCTAAGAGAGAGGTTTGAGGCAGATAACTGAAGCTGACCGAGCCAGACACAGAGGTGACAAGGCAGGCACCCTTCGGTTCCCCTTACACTCCCTCTTCCTTGAAGGAGGAGTTGACAGCAGCTGATAATAATTGCTACCCAAGAAAAAAGGCTGAACAGAGCAAGTGTCCCTTCCTCAACAAGGTCTCCTTTGGGTCAAGTGGAAGACATTCCTTTGTCTGCTGTTTTCCCCCTGGAACCCTGCAGAAAGCACATTGTGGCTGTGAATGCTTGTGTAGGGAAGACCCAGGGCTGTTTGTGGTGAATCTGTGGGTGTGGGAAGATGGAGGGGCTTTGAGGTGGGGGATGGGGTGTGGAGAGGCGGAGCGGAACTCCAGCGTAGGTAGGTCAAGTATACAACCATGGCGTGAGGTAGTTTAGAGGAAGAGAAAGGCTCTCTGCCCAAAAATATCCCTTATACCAGCCTGAAAGAATGGCTGAAATGACCTCATTACTCATCCTTCTTCTTTAACACATTAAAGCCTTTGATAAAATGCACCGATTTAATTGAAAAGAAGTGTCATCTTAAACTTGACTTAGCGCTGAACCAAGCATAAGGAAATGCGACACCAGATGGGTAGGTTCTGATTAGTAAGAGCAAGTCAGGGAGGATTGGTTTCAGGCGACATGCCCCACATAAGGAATTGCCTAAGCAATGGCTGCCGTGTAGCATGAGCCCCAGTCGAGAGATGTTAGGTTTAGGAGAAGTGGATGGACATCTAAGACAAGACTTGCTCATTTCCCTGTTTTACTTCAGCCATCCTAGTCAAATGTGAATCTCACTTCACATGTCACTTACTCAAGGGAAATCCTGAGCTGGGGGTCTGGGTCAGGTTCTCCATGCTCTCTCATATTCAGGGTTCTTATCTCAGGCTGTAGTCACACACTCAGTAGTCAGTAAGGTTGGTTGATTAATGTCTCTCTTGCCTGCTGGACTGTAGCCTCAGGGGAGGCGGGGGGTGTCTAGTGTTGTTCCTCACTTTATTCTCAACATCTGGCATGGGGCTTCCTGCACTGTGATTAAATGAATGAAGAGACAAGCCAAAAAGAACACATAGCGTAACAAAGTAGTTGCCAAGTGAGATAGCAAAGGCAAATGGCCTAGGAATCTAGAAAGGGGGAAAGATCTAGAACACTGATACTGTCATGGAATCATAGAATCTCAGAGCTGAAAACACCTTGGAGACTGAGTGTTTAACTCATGTGTAACTTACTATTTGCAATGCTAGATCTTTCCCTTTTTGGAGAACTTTAATCTTTGGAAACATCCTTCTTATATTGAGATCTCTACTTGTTGTTTCTAGCCCTGCCTTCTGGAATTAGCAATTTAATAACAATAGCTAAAATGTATTAAAGCCTATGTGCCAAGCCCTGTATTAAGAACTTTGTTTGTGTTATATTGACTAGCCCTTGAAATGATCCTATTATGATTCACATTTTACAGATGAGAAAACTGAGGCTCAGAGATGTTAAGTACCATGTGCAAGTTCACACAGCTAAGTGGTACAGCCAGGATCCAAACCCAAGTCTGTCTAGTTAAATCTTAGCTCTTATCTTCCATGTTCCATTATTGTCAGAGTAATCACTTTACATGACATCCTAAATATTTGTCAGCAGTTGTGTTATGACAATTCTAATTATATTGTTACTCGGTTGTTCACACATCAAAATAATAACAACCACTATGCATTTAACCATGTGCCTTGCACTGTACTAAATTCTTTAATATGCTATCTCACAATATCCTATAGAATAGATATTATTGCCCTTTCACAGGTGAAGCTCAGAGACTTGGAGAGAGTTGCCTAAGATGAGACAGATAGCCAATGATAGTGTCAGGATTGAAACTTGACTCTTTTACACCAAAGGGGAGGCTTATTTATTTATTTTTTTAAATATTATTTCCCAAGTTACCATCTTGACTTGGCCTAAAACTGAGATCTTTAGTGCTTGGGTGGTTCAGTTTGGTTGAGCCAACTTTTGATTTTAGCTCATGTCATGATCCCAGGGTCATGGGACCAGCCCTGCTCAGTCTCCATGCTGGGCATGGAGCCTGCTTAAGATTTTTTCCCCCCTTTCTCTCTTTCTCTCTCTCTCCTCCTCTGCCCGTCTACCCCACTCATGCTCACTTTCTCTCTGTCTCTAAAAAAAAGAAAGAAAGAAAGAAAGAAAGAACGAAAAAACAAAACTGAGATCCTCTAGAGAACACATTTTTTTAAAAAAAAATTAAAACCATAAACTTAGGTGTGCCTGGGTGGCTCAGTTGGTTAAGCATCTGACTCTTGATTTCAGCTCAGGTTATGATCTCATGGTTCGTGGGTTTGAGCCCCAAGTGGGGCTCTGCACTCACAGTGTGGAGCCTGCTTGGGATTCTCTCTCTGCTCCTCCCCTCCTCATGCTCTCTCACTCTGAAAATAAATAAACACTAAAAAAATAGTTTAAACCATAAACTTAACTGATATAACAAGAAACTAGGTTATTGAACAGAACAATAAAGTAGATAAATATTTGCCAACTCTGATAAAGAAAAAAAAATACATATTTTTAGAAACTCAAGAATGAGAAAGGAAACATGGCAAAAGATACATTACATTTTTTAAATTATAAGAGAATAAATACCATATATAATTTTATAACAATAAACTTTAACTTAAATAAAATGGATGATTTTCTAGAAGACTTACTCAAAAGGTGTAGAAAACCTGACTGAGAGCAATAATTACATCAAAAATTGAAAAGGTACTGAAAGATAACTTTTAAAATAACATCAGGAGTGGTGGGTGGGGTGCCTGGGTGGCTCAGTTGGTCGAACATCAGACTTCAGGTCAGGTCATGATTTCACAGTTCCTGAGTTTAAGCCCTGTGATGGGTTCTGTGCTAACAGCTCAGAGCTTGGACACTACTTCAGATTCTGTCTCCCTCTCTCTCTGCCCCTCCTCCTCTCGTGCTCAGTCTCTCTCAAAATAAAATAAAATAAAATAAAATAAAATAAAAACATTAAAAAAATTTTTTTAAACGGCATCAGGGAATGCTCTAACTTTCCTACTTTCAGCAATGGAAGCTTCTTCCAGCCTGTTTTAGACCAAATCTGTCCCCGAGAACAACTAGAAGAGCTAGGTTAAATGTCACATAAATAAATAATCTACTCAAGGGACTGGAGGGCTACCAGGGAAGCAAATATTTATAAGAATAAGGACCTAGAGAAAAAGGAAGTTCAGATTGAGGAGTCCAACATTTTATATGGCTCTTCCCCTAGAGACATTTGATCAAAAATTGTGGCAAAGAAGTCAAGTAAAGAACTTTCAGCAGCCTCTCAAGTTTTGGAGAACGGTATTTGAGGTTCAGAATTCCCCAAGAGAAAGGTGCTAATTAGCCTCCCAGGTTTTTAGTTGGGATATCAAAAGGCTATACCCTAGGAATAGCAGTGAACCAGAATTAGACCAGCCCTCACAAACACTAGCCCATCTTCAAGTATTTTATTGGACTAGTTGATCAGCCCTAATCTAAATGTCTACAAGAAACAACAACAATAAATTCTATGCAGGAAGATACCATCTAGGAAGTCAAATTATCTCTCCAATGTTTTATACAAAAAATCTGTCTAGTACTCTACTTCCCCCTCTCCTGTCAAATAAACAAGCATTCAAAATAACAGAAAGAGACATAGCAGACAATATGAATGGACCCACAAAGCATTCATATAGTGTATCAGACAGACACTTTTTTAAAAAGATGAATAATATGTAAAATAAATTAGTGGTGCCTGGCTGGCTCTGTCAGTAGAGCATGAAACCCTTGATCTCAGGGTTGAACCTATTTTAAAAAAAACATAAATATGTTAAATAAATCAAATGAGAAGATGACAACTTTGGTAGAGACCTGAAAACTATATATTAAAAAAGATTTTATATAGAGAGTGGCAATATAGAATTGAGAAATTCAATAATTGAAATTAAAAATGCAACAGATTGGACAGCAGATTAGATTAGATAAACACAGCCAAAGGGAAATTTGATTAATGGAAAGATAGGCCAAAAAAATCCAAACTGAAGAAGTGTGAAAAAAAGATTGACAATACATAAAAGAAAATATAAGACTACTGGAATGGGTGAAAAGAACTAGTATACATTTAACTGAAATCCCAGGAGAGAAAAAATGAGACAAAAATAGTATTCGAGGAGATACTGGATGAGAATTTCCCAGTGAAATAAAACATCAACCCACATGTTTAAGAAACCCTTTGAACATTAAACAGAATAAACCAAAGAAATCCACACCTAGGGCCACTGCAGGAAATCTTTTTCTAAAAAAAGCATAAAAATCTTAAAGCAGCAGAGGAAAAAAATCACCTTCAAAAGAGGAAAAACAACACTGATACCTTGTCAACATAAATTGTAAAAGCTAGAAGACAGTTGAATGATGTCTTCAAAGGGCTGAAGAGAATAATTGGCAATCTAGAATTCTATATCCAGCAAAATATACTTCAAAAATAAAGGTGAAGGGCGCCTGGTGGCTCAGTTGGTTAAGCATCTGACTTCAGCTCAGGTCATGATCTCATGGTTCATGAGTTGGAGGCTTGCGATGGGCTTTGTGCTGACTTTCAGAGCCTCTCTCTCTCTCTCTCTCTCTTTCAACAATGAACATTAAAAAAATAAACAACTGTTTTAAAAAACAATAAAGGTGAAATAAAGAAATTTCAGGCAAGCAGTAATTGGAGAAACTTTATTAACAAACCTATGCTAAAAGAAACAGAAAAGGGAATTTTTCAGGTGGAAAGAGAATGTTTATAAATGGAAGCACAGACATTCAAAAAGAAATGAGAACCATAGAAAGGAAAAATATATGGGTAAATGGAAATAAATATTAACTACATAAAAATATAATTTTGTTAAGTTCAAATCGATATGAAATTAATTTACAAACAATAGTACAAAGTTACAAGGGGATAAATGGAGTTAAAGTGTTCTAAGGACCTGCAATTTTCCACAAAGTAGAAAAAGTACTCATTTATATTAGACCGTAATAAGATAAAGATTGCAGGTTAAAATCTCTAGGGTAAGCAGTAAATATATACGTGTGTGTGTGTGTGTGTGTGTGTGTGTGTGTATTCTATTAATGTGTTAAATATACATACATATTAACATATATATGTATTAACAAATAACATATGAACATATAACATATATAAAGTTAAATATATATTTTTTACAAGCTAATAGAAATTGATTAAAACAAATACTTCCCAAAAAGTTAAAAAAAGAAAAACATGGAATTTGCTTTGTTTCTGGGACTCCAGTTGCACGTGTATTATGTCTTTCACCTATACTCTTGCTATATACTCTCCCTATATATTGTGTACCCTTTTGTTTCTCATTGTTTGCACCTTTAATTATTTTCTGACCTATTTTCCCATTCAGTTATCTTCTTCTCAGCTGTGTCTAATCTGCTGTCAAGTAGTAAGATGATATATTTAAACATAAATGCGTCTATAATTACCTAAAATGTCCAGCTGACAAAACTACTATGCTCAGACTAGATGAAAAACAAAATTGAACTCTATATTCCTTACATAATAAATACCATAAATATCACAATACAGAAAAGTTAAGAATAAATGGATGAAAAAAATACCATAAAAACACTAACCAAAACAAAACTTACAGGTGTGCTAATATAAGACAAAGTAAATTTTAAAGTGAGAAATACAGAGATATCTCTTTAGCAGAGAAAAAGGAAGATATTTTAGTATGATCAAGAAAGTCATTTTACCAGAAAGATATAAAAATTACAAATTTGCATTTACCGAAAGAAAATCACGATCTCAAAATATATGAAGCAACCGTTGACAAAACTTAAAGGAGGAATAGACAAACCCATAACTACAATGGGAGATATTTAGTAAATTTTTTATCAAAACACATCATATGCAGAAAAGTATACAAATTATAAGTATAAAGCTCCATAGTGGGAAATTTAGACATGTTTTTTAAAAAACATAAAATAAGCAGACAAAACCAGTGATGATATAAAAGATTTGAGAAGCATAATTAGCAAAAGACTTAATTTACATATATACAGTACAGTGCCCAATAACTATAGAATTCATTTCAAGTGTATATGGACTTGACAAGACATATATGTCCAAATTGACTGTATGCTATTTTGTAGAGCAAGTCTCAAAACATTTTCAAGTCATGCAGATTATGTCCTGACCACAGTAGATTAAACTAGAAGTCAATAACACAAAGATAATGAGAAAATCCTCATAAAATTGAAATTAAGTAATATGCTTCTAAATAACCCCTAGGACAAAGAAGAAATAGTAGATATTTTAAACATTGTTATTATGAAAATATGACATATAAACATATGTAAGATCCAGCTAATAGGGGAAAGTAAAAGGCCTTAAGTGTATATATTTGGGGGAAAAGGAAGTTAATTTGAAAATCAATGATCTTATACATCACTAAGAAGAAGATAAACAACCAAGTGGGAAAAAAAATGGGCAAATGACACCAATAGACATTGAGAAAAATGTATAGCCAAGCTGCCAAAGCATGTGAGAACACATGCTCAACTCAGTTATCAGGTGTGGCAAATTTAAACTCACTGAAATACAACCAAACACCCACAAGAATGGCTAAAATATTAATTAAAAAAAGGCTCATAATACCAAGTGTTGGTGAGCATATCAAACAACTAAAATTCTCATACATTAGTTTTAGGAGTATAAATTTATACAATCATTTTGGAAAGTGGTTGTTAGGACCTACTAAAGATTAACACATGCATACCCATTGATCCTATTTTTTCATTTTTACTAGAATTATGCATGTGTATGCCCAAAAGACATGTACAAAAATGTTCAAAGCTGGATTATTCATAATAGTCTAACATTGAAAAGTTCAAATATCCCTCAATAGCAGAGTGGATAAATTAATTGTGGCAAATTTTATATAATGAAATACCATGTGACAACTGAAATGAGAAAACTCTTGCTTCACACGACAAGATGAATCTCTCCAAGCAAAATAACACACAAAAGCATGTATATTGTATGTTTTCATTTATATTGCAAAATAAAGCAAAACTAAAGTGGTAGAAGTCAGAGCAGAAATTGTCTTTGGGGAGGAAAGTAGGGATAGCAAATGAGAAAAGACAGGAGAGGGCTTTGGGGGTATAAGTGATGGTCTATTTCTTGGTCTATTGGTGGTCATTAGAGTATGCTAACTTTGGGATAATTCATCAAGCCACACACTTATAAACTGAGTAATTATCTCTGTGTATGATATTCCTGAATTGAAATGTTTAGAAAATTTTTTGTCATGAGACCCAGGTGTATGCATAGGTAAACTCTACCTAGCCTAAAAGTTGCAGATAATCCTTATGACATATAAATTGTTCCAGAGCAGAGAAAAAAGATGGAAAGATACAAAACTCATTTAAAAAGTCTATAGTAATCCTAATAACAAAACCTGACAAGTTATAAGCCAATCGTACGTATAAACTAGATGTAAAATTCTTAAATACAGCCATGTAATACAGGAATAATATCTTATGACCAAATAGGATTTATTTCAGGAATGCAAAAGTGGTTAACACTAGGGATATAATTTATATGTTAACATTATGAATAAAAATCTTATTTTTCAAAATAGAGGTACAAGGAAACTCTTGGTAGAATAAGAAGGTAGGTTAATCTACCAGGAATGGTGAAAACAGAAGTTTGCCCATTAAAATGAGGAACAAAGAAGGACGCCTTGATTATTGCTGTTATTCAACACTTTACCAGAGATCCAGACCAATTCAGTACACACAAAGTAAGTGATGCAAATATTCAAAAGGAAAAAATAAAACAGTCATTACATGCAGCCTATACATGATCACCTACTTTAAAAATTCAGGATAATATATTTTTTTAATTATTAAAATCAATAGATGTCGTGCTAGATACAAGATCGACACACAATAATTGTTTCCCTGTAAATCCAACAATAACCAATTTGAAAATCTAATAATATTAACTATAACAACAAAGTCCTTATAATACCTAGGCATATACTTAATAAAAAACACAGAAAGTGGGACACCTGGGTCGCTCAGCCGGTTAAGCATCTGACTCTTGGTTTCAACTCAGGTCATGATCTTGTTTTGTGAGTTCAAGCCAGGCATCGGGCTCTGCACTGTCAGTGCAGAGCCTGCTTGGGATCCTCTCTCTCCCTCTCTTTCTGCCCCTCCCTGCTCACACTTTCTCTCTCTCTTAAAATAAATAAACTTAAAAAAAAAAACATAGAACAGCTATGTGGTGAAACTATGACACTTTACTAAAGAATATAAAAAAGATTTGAATAAAAGGAGAGGGAGATTTGTGCCATCATAAAAATGTGTATTATAAAGCCAATTTTCTCAAATTAATGAATAAATTTTAAAAATCCCAATGTAAATTGCAACAGAAGTTTTTAATATATCTTGACAAATTGCTTCTAAAATTGATCTAGCAGAGAAAATAAATAAATTTGGCAAGACATTTTTGACATAGAACAATATGACATACAATAGAAACTGCATAATGAATTTTGGTTAGGCCTACTAACTGGTAGGTTAATAAGCACTATTAATAAAGTTGGAAATAATAAAATATAATTCATATCTACTTCAAATATTTTACTTTAACTTAAAACATATATGTGCATATTTATTCACCAAACTTGCTGTGAGGACAACATCTTAGAATGTAGGTCTGCTGGTTGGAATTCTGCATAATCTTCCTTGCAAAATCTGTACACATAATACAACACACAATTTTCAGTTTCAGGGGCTTTTGTTTTAAGAATAAGAATGTAAACAGAAATGATTGTCCCAACCATTTCTAATTAAGTAGTGATTTTAAAATGACTTTTTTATTGGCTCTTTACAAATCATCCAAGTTCATCCTCATAGAAACAAAACTGAAAATCGCAACAAGATTTTTAATGTATCTTTAGACTCATAAACTGATTCTAATCTAGCAGAGAAAATAAATGAATATAGGCAAGACTTTTTGGACATAAAACAATATTACAATAGAGCCTTTTTTTTCAAGTTTATTTATATTTAGAGAGAGAGCGAGCAGGGAAGGAACAGAGGGAGAGAGAGAATCCCAAGCAGGCTCCACTGTGTCAGCACAGAGCCCAAAACGGGGTTTGATCTCACAGTGAGAATATGACCGGAGCTGAAATCAAGAGTCAGACACTTAACCAATTGAGCCACCCAGGTGCCCCTACCATAGAGGCTTCTTAATGAATTTCAGTTAGGCTTGTTCACTGGTTGGTTAATAGTTTTTATCACTTGCAGTTTATTGAATTGCTTAATAATTAAATAGTATGGTTACAATGTCAAATACAATTAGCATTTGTAGGTTTGGGAACAAATAGAAATGGCTAGTAGGTATATGGCTCAATGAGTAGGAGCAGAATAATGAGGATGTCCTACACAGTAGCTACAATCAGTGAGTATTCAATGTGTGATATACTTAGTATACTTGGTAGAATAAGAGGGTAGGTTAATCATATTAGTGTAGCTTCCTTTAGTAAATTCCTACTGTTCAAAATCATAGTGTCTAAAATACCATGGGAGTTTCTCATTCCTTTGGTGTAGGCTATGCATAGTGACTTGCTTCCAAAGAGTACGCATGGGAAGAGGGGAGAAAATAATAGCTTTCCAATGGGGAAACCAGAGAAACACTACCACAGCCAGGTGACACAAGTCAACATTGACAGTCATAAGTTATATTGATAATATGTATCCATATTATGTGACGAGAATGGCACTTTACCCCTGTGACTTTCCTCCCCTAACTTATAACCCTAGTTAAATCATGAGAAAAACATCAGACAAATTCCAATAGAGGGAAATTCTACAATATACCTGATTAGACCCCCTCCCCAAATTGCCAAGTCATCAAAAACAAGGGAACTATGAAAAATTGTCATAGCCAAGGAAAGCCCATAGTGATGTGATAACTAAATGTAATGTGGTCCCCAGATAGAATCCTGGAAAAATAAAAGGACAATAGGTAAAAACCAAGGAAATGTAAATAAACTATGGGGCGCCTGGTGGCTCAACTGGTTAAGCATCCAACTTTGGTTCAGGTCATGATCTCGAAGTTTGTGAGTTTGAGTCCCGCATCAGGATCTGTGCTGGCAGCTCAGAGCCTGGAGCCTGCTTCAGATTCTGTCTCTCCCTCTCTCTCTTTGCCCCTCCCCCACTCATGCTCTGTCTCTCTCAAAAATAAATAAACATTAAAAAAATAAATAAACTGTGGCCTTGGTTAATAATAATGCATCAACAAGTCTTCATGAATTGTAACAAATGTATGATATTAATGTAAGATATTAATAATAGGGGAAATTGAGTGATGTAGTAAATGGAAACTCTCTGTACTATCCTCTCATTTTTTTTCTGTAAATTTAAAACTGTCCTAAAAAGTAAAGTCTATTTTAAGAACAAATAAACAAACAGTATAAACAATACAAGTTGCCAAAGACCAGAAAGCTCTCCCTGAATGATGGACTTAAAAAGAATTTTCAAGTATCTCTTTTTTGTGTTCTCTGCATATTTAAAAGTTTTCATAATGAACATGCATTACTTGGTGCATTAAAAAAAATACAATTTAAAGCCAAGGCAAACATAAACTAACCCCCTTTTGTCTCTCTCCTCCACCTGCTCACTCCTTCTCAGACCTTCCCACACTCTGCCTGGGTGTAGACAAAAGAACCAGCTCCAGTCCATACCAAACCCTAGCAGAGGAGCCTGGAGTGAGATGGTAAAAGGGAAAGGTGACACTTGGCTGGAATAGTTTGTTTATTTTTTAAAAAAAGAATTATGTAATTTCTTTGTTTAAGTTTATTTTGAGATAAAGTGGGGAAGGGACAGAGACAGAGAGAGAGAGAGAAAGAGAGAGAGAGAATCTCAAGCAGGTTCTGTGCTGTCAACATGGAGCCCAATAAAAGGTTTGATCTCATGAACCGTAAGATCATGACCTGAGCCAAAATCAAGAGTCAGACACTTAACCAACTGAGCCACCCAGGTGCTCCAAGTGTTGTGTAATTTCTTAACACCTATGCTCATCATTGCAGCATTACTATAATGTCCATGAACAGATGAATGGATAAACAAGTTGGGGTGTATACATACAATGGAATACTACTCAGCCATAAAAAGGAATTAAGTTTTGACACAGGCTACAACATGGATGAACCTTGAAAACATCACGCTAAGTGAAAAAGCCAGTCACTATAGATCACATAATGTATGGTTCCATTTATGTGAAATATCCAAAATAGATAAATCCATACGGTCAGAAAGCAGATTGGTGGTTGCCAAATGGTAGAGGGAGGGAGAAGTGAGTAGTAACTATTGAATGTGTGTGAGGTTTCCTTTTGGAGTGAAGAAAATATTTTGAAACTAGTTAGAGCGGCACCTGGGTGGCTCAGTCGGTTGAGCGTCTGACTTCAGCTCAGGTCACGATCTCACGATCTTGCAGTCGGTGAGTTCGAGCCCCACGTCGGGCTCTGGGCTGATGGCTCAGAGCCTGGAGCCTGCTTCCGATTCTGTGTCTCCCTCTCTCTCGGCCCCTCCCCCCATTCATGCTCTGTCTCTCTCTGTTTCAAAAATAAATAAACGTTAAAAAAAATTAAAAAAAAAAAAGAAACTAGTTAGAGTTACTGGTCGCACAGCATTGTGAATGTACTAAATGCCACTGAACTGTTCACTTTAAAACGGTGAATTTTAAGGGCACCTGGGTGGCTCAGTTGGTTAAGTGACTCTTGATTTAGGCTCGGGTTGTGATCTCAGGGTTCATGGGTTTGGACCCCACATCGAGTTCTGCACTGACAGTTTGGAGCTTGCCTGCGATTCTTGCCCTCTCCCTCTATCTCTGCCCCTCCTGAAAATAAAAGAAATACACTTAAAAAAATTTTAAAGTGGTCAATTTTAGGAGTACCTGGGTGGCTCAGTCGGTTAAACATCTGACTTCAGCTCTGGTCATGATCTCACGGTTCCTGAGCTTGAGCCCTGCCTCAGGCTCTCTGCTGTCAGCATGGAGCCTACTTCAGATTCTCTGTCTCCCTCTCTCTCTATGCCTCCCTGGCTTGCATTCTCTCTCCCTCTCTCTCTCAAAAATAAATAAGTAAACTTAAAAAAATAAAATAAAATGGCTAATTTTGTGTTCTGTGAATTTCCAATAAAAATTTAAAAATTCTCCATAATATGTTAAAAAACAAAGGGAAGCTGTGGAGCTGAGCCCCTTTGGGCCCTTTGTTTCACTGGGGAAGTACACACACCAGTTTTGAAAATCTTCCATGCCTCATGAGAGAATGCACATTCAAGGCAGAACTTCTGGCTCACAATCTCAGGACTTCCAAACCCACTTGCAAAGGAAAGGGCGAGTAAGTGTGCCAGATGGAGTTAGGACACTGGAGACACAAGCACGCAAAGTTCCAGAGAAGGCCAAAATAGCTGGAGGGAAAAAGAGTAACTCCTTGCAGAGTGAGGGCTCCCGGTTCAGAAAGAATCTGAGTTTGCCTTACAGCCCTGTTCCCAGCTACAAGAATCTCTTCCTCTCTCTGAGCAGCGACTCTCCACTTGTAAAATAGGAGTACCAATATACTACAATCCTATGCCCAAACCCCAAAAGCTCTTATGTAAGTTCTACATAAGTTTGGTGGCAACTCGTTGGTTGCACAACCTGAGTGATCCGAAATAAAGCTACTTACACTATTTATTCCACTGAATATGAATATTCATACATTTCACCATAGCAATATGAATGCATTTGATTGGAGCATGCTGCCCCAGACCCAACTGTACTATATATTTTATTAATATCTAGTACAGGCACCTCATTACCTTCCTAATATATGCAAAATAAATATAAATTAACTAATTAATTCCCAAACTCAATTGGTCCTGAGGGTTTTGGATAAGGACTAAGGACCTGTAAATGCTAAAATGTATGAAATACTTGCTATTCTCTCAACATGGTGCTTCACCCTTTGCCTACGTTTGCTCACTGGATGCACATAAAATCTGTCACAAATTGAAAGGCAATCAATGTGAGCTGCTGTTATGGAGTGGTCTTAACGTGGGAAGACTCCATAGAAAAAGTATACTTCACCCAAGGATTTAAAGGTGACAAATTGGGAAAGGAATGGTGGGTGGAATAGGAAAGGCTGCTATAAAGGGGGTGGGCTGTTTCCATTCTCATTTTTCCCCCATCTCAAGTGCTGAAAGAAGAAAACAGTTGGCAACAGGTTATGGACCCTGGGTAAGGAGTTTGGCTTTGCTAATGGATGGTAGGAGGGTCTGAGGAGGAAGAGCCATGTGTTGTGGATTTCACAGTCCAGCTGGAAATTGGATCTCCATCACTTCCCCTCTCTCTAACTCTTCTACCCAAAAGCAAATGAAGATAATATATAGACATTACCAGGATGTTTTGTGGTGGGAGAAAAACCATATGTGGGTAGTTCCTTAAGGACACTGAATACAAAGGCCACATTCATTTACACTTTCTTTTAAAAGGTGTCCTTCTCTAAGAACCTGAACATATTTAAATCTTAGCAATGTCACAAGGCATTCCTGAATAACTGAGAGGGGGCAAAAAGGAAAGTGCTCATTTTGCAGAGTTGAAATTGAGGAGCACAGATTCAATTTCTTACCCAAGGTCACAGATCTGCCTAGAATAATGCCAGGGAGAGGATTCAGACATCCTTTCTTTCCACAGTAGATTTATTCACAGCCCCAAGGTGCACTTAGAAATTGTTGAATCAAGAACAGTTCTGAGGAGAAATCATCAGAGAAGCCTTGCTCTCAACGCCAATCCCCAGCACTGCTCTGCATGTCCTCTTTTGTCATAGGCTACCTTATCCAACATTAAACCAGGCCATAGAGATCCAGAAAGGTCTCAAAAGAGAGCCCATAAG